>NC_061118.1:142331055-142386979 GCF_002878395.1 Capsicum annuum
TTGCAAACTGTTGCTACAAAAATACAAATACATATGCTACAAAATGTGTACTTATGTTATGTCATCTGCTTCTGTGCTTTACTATGTGTTTGTGTGATGACTTGTGCCTGAGCCGGGGGTCTTTCGGAAACAGCCTTTCTACTTCATCAGAGGTAGAGGTATGGACTGCGTACATCTTACCCCCCCAGACCCCACTAAGTGGGAATACACTGGGTTTGTTGTTTTTATGCTACAAAATGTAAATTTGATAAAAGTGTTGTTATTTTTTATAATTTAATACTTAAGTATGTTACTTTATGTATTTTTTCCTAAATATTACAACTTAAAGGTCCAAATATGATATATATATATATATATATATATATATATATATATATATATATATATTATGTCGGTTTGATTTGGGTTCGATTTGACTTTTTTTTTGTTAACAACAAACCAAACCAAGAATGGTAAGTTTTTTTTTTCAAACGTCAAACCAACCAAACCAAATCATAAGTCGGTTTTTTTATCGGTTTGGTTTGGTTCTTCGGTTTGGTTTGACATGACGGTTTGGTCTGTACACCCTACTTCTAGGAATATCTTCAAATATAGAATTATAAGTTGTCTAAATATAATGAGTAAAAGCTTCAGAAGAAGCAAAAGAGAAGGAGAAACAACCCACAACTATCATTTTTGCTAATTCTTCACGATCTTTCATTATTATAATTTTGAACTAATTTCTCTTTTTTGGGTCTAATCTAATTTGAGTTGGTCCCCTGTCATGACCCAAAAACTAAGGGTCATGATGGCACTTGTCGCATCAAGCCTTGACAAGTAAACCTATCCCACAAACTGATACAAAAAGGAAAAAATAATAACAATAATCCAAAGTAAGACTTCTAGAACGAAGTCGAACCACACAATATAACAAAAGCGGAAAAATATAACCTAAGATATCATATCATAATTCCAAAACTTGGTGTCACAGTATAAGAACTAATTAGTACAACTCAAGATCACAATACATAAAGTATCCAAAACAGTACACCTCTGTTTCTACATGCAAAATAAAGACATGGTCTAAATAAAGAAAGGTAGTAGTCAACTAAGGAAGCAAGAATCCGACCGCTACCTCGAATAGCTCTAAATGTCGCCCGGATCAACCACCATGAAGTGCACTCGAACCTAGATGTACACCAAAAAGACGTAGTAGGAGTGAGTACGGTTCACTTGTACTCAATAGGTATCATAGGACAACTGAGCAAAGCAAAAAATAAAGCATACAAAATACACACTAAGAGAACGTCACCTGCAAGCAGAAAATGTTCCACAACGGTGCCCACATTGTCTCCACTAACAGTTCTAGAATATTCATATACACCATAACAACACAAAAGAGAAAGGCAAGTAGACAGGTATCATACATACGAATATGAAGGAAGAAATACACGTAGGAAGGTATCACATTAAGAAAAATTAACACATTACAGAAATGTACAAACTAAATACAAATGCAATGGAGATGATGATGATAATGATAATGAGAATGATAATGATAATGATAATAATGTCCGAGGTTATTGCATAACCTATGTATATACCTACGAAGTTATAACATCCTGACGTAGGACCCATTGGGGCTTTGTCAATCCGTATACAATCAATATTCAATACCAATATTCATAACTCCTCTCCAGCACATCTTTTGATAGAGGATTTCAAAGATGTCATATTTCTGTCAGAAAAAAGCTAATATTTTCAGTATTTTTAATATTTTCGCGGCGGTACCAAAGTTTCATGAATGTGTATGATATGAGGATATAATGCTCACAACCAACCAGCATGAGTATTTCCATATCCAACCAATATACCAATCAATAAGTCAATAATCCACTCAATATTTTCAACTATTCATGAAATGCCAACGTAAACCACATGCCAAGAGAGTAGAGTACAACTAAATATACCATTGATATTACATTAGGCTTTTTTAATAAACAATACACAATTAATTTCATATATACACAACCAGAATTATCATATAGGACCCTGCACAGTTACACATTGCAAATAATACTCCAAAACCACCAAATACAACAACATATAGGCCCCTACATAGGCTCAACACAGTAATTATAGTTATTTCCATAATTAGTTTCCACACCCTTAACATGATTTTGTATCAACAATAACTACCCAACTCAGTATGAAAAAAGTTAAGTCATAACCTACATCAAATTTCGAAAATCGATTTGAAAGCCTAAAATATGAAGTCTTACTCCTCACGAATGGACTCGAAATCAACGAAATCATAAAAATATAGAATATATGCATCAAAAGAAAGCCAACGGTACCCTTATTACCTATTTTTAAGTCAGAGTCAAAATGAACCTTCAAAACAGGTTTTTGAAAAAGAAGGGCAAAATTACAATTTGATTTCAAAAATATGTTTTTCATATTTTTAAGAGTCTAAAGCTAAAAATCCAAGAGAAAACGAGTTAAAAACAATGTCCAAATCGAAGAAAAAAATATTTTCAAGATTAACCGATAAATATCTTCGAAATCCATTTTAAAATCGATAATTAAAGTTGTTTTGAAGATGAAATCGAAGGAAAAGTGATAATTATAAGATTAGAAACTCATCCAATTGAAAACGGGTTGAAATCGAGTTTAAATCGGAGAATTACAATTTTTAGGCCTTACGGGCCAACATACCCAATTTCTACCTTTTAATCCACGTTTAAAATAAGAATTAAAGGATGAAATTGAAGAAAAGTAGTTGAAACAGGTGTTATGGAGCTTATCCAAGCTTATAAATGAAATAAATTGCTCAAAATCACGAAACCTAAGCTCTAAGTCTCAAAAAATGATTAAAAAAAACAGAACAGTATATATATAATATCCAGGCATCGTATACGCGACCAGGTGTTGCGTACACGGTACTTGGCCTAATGGAGGGTGTCGCTATCGCGACCTGGTCCTCGCATACGCAGGACTCACGATCGAAATATCGCATGCGCGACAGTCGCGCCTGATCTGCTAAGTTTTATTCGCGACTTCTGGTTTACGAAAGCGAGTGCACAACTGAGTGGTGCACCAGCTGAGATTTGAAAAATTCTAAGTATCCACGGACTCCTTGGGATTGATCTGAAATTTTGTGAACGCAAACGAACTATGCTATCCTATCAAATTCGACGCTCCGGACTCAGTGACGATACCACATTTTCAAAAAATATTGTTTTCACAAAGTTGACCCCCAAAATTCAATTTCAAAACTTTTCAAATGGAGGGTCGCAATAAAATTTAAAAGTCCTAAAATCGTACCAACCATGTTCATAATCTAAAATTGATGTTTCGGATCTGCTGGCACAGTCCGTTTTGCCATCCGACGCACAGATCAATAACTATTGACCAAAGTCAACTATAACACTTTTCAACCCACTAAAAATTACAAATTCGCACAAAACACATCGAGATGCATTAAAAATCGTGTCAAGCATCGTCACATTCCAGAAGTACCACAAAACAATCATGGGGAGGAGTAAATGGTCAAATTACATAAAAATAAATATTTCATAAAATCACCAAAAATCATGTCGTTACATCCCCAACAGTCCCACCATCTTTTGCCTCATCTACCTCTTTTTTGTAATTATCTTGCAAATGTCTCATCAACTGATCTGTAACCCTCTTTATTACCCTCGATCATATGCACATATAATTCCTAACAGATATTGCATTGGACCTTAATAGCTCCTTCTACACGAGTAATTTTTTTTTTACAAAATACTAGTTTTTTTGACAAGATCTTATAGGAGGTCGAGGAGGAAGATTACCCGATTAAAATTGAAGATTAATATTACCGACTTCGGCTGTAACATCAGTATCATCATCATTTTCGTCTACATGAACTGGGTTTACTTCATTCTCTTCTTCTATACCTTAATTTTCTTGAGCTTCTAAAAGATTCCTATTATGAGCACCTACACCTATATCATTCTCGAAGGGTTTGCTAATTGACACCGTAGGCAAATAAGGATATTGATTATATGAACTACCTCAACTGAAACTGTAACCAATTTATTTTTTACTACCTCTACCACTTTTGAGGCACAAATATCTAACATTTTTATCGTTTTTCTTAATTTGTCCATATTATAAATTAAACAAACAAATATTCAAAAAATATAAAAATAATACAAATAATATTCAACAAACAATACAATAATTAAAAATTAAAAGCAAGAGATGGAACGACAATACCGATTTTTTGAATTATCCAAAAGTTGATGAATTGAAGACTTTTGAAAACTTTGACTTGATATTTATAATTACAAAATAATTAATAAAATTGAGCACTTTATGAGATAATTAGAATAATTGCGAGAGATTGAGTGAATAAGATTGTAAGTTGTGGAAAAAAGTGTTTGAAATGGCATTTATTTATAGGGAAAAAAATTTGAGTTAATTTTTTTAAAAGAGTTTCAACCAAAAAAGGTTGTTTTGGCTGTTTGGCCAACGATTATATAATTGTTAAGGCCCCAACGGTCCAAAACAACTTTTCCCTGTTGGGCCCAGGCCTGGCAGGCTAATTTTAAAAAAAAAATCGTTATTGAGTCGGTCTGATGCATTGATGGGCCTAGTTTGGTCTCACAATTGGGCCAATCTACCGAGCCCCATCGATTAGACAACTTAGCCCCCTAATCGACCCCCAAACTCGGCATCCTTAACGATTTCGGGTCATATTCGATCTAGGCGGCTTGTGGGTCGATCTTAATGGCCGAAACTGAGCCGACCCAGCCCACATGACAGATTTAGACTAAAGGATATTTAGTATGCAACCTTACATTTTCTGTAAGGTGTTTCCACTACGTAACCTTCTAGTTACATGATAGCACTCTATTTTTAATATAATCAAATATTGAGCAAGCATAAACAAATAAATCAACAACGGAAAAGGGTCAAGAATACCCCTAAACTATTTGAAATGGATCAAAAATACTCTTCATTTATTTTTTGGCTCAAAAATACCCTTCTGTTTGATTTTTTGGCTAAAAAATACCCTCCATTACGTTTTAGGCCCAAAAATACCCTTCTCTCTAACGGAATGCTACCAAATACGCTACGTGAATTAAAAAAGTCACTTAATCAGTCCACATCAACATAAACAAATAAAAAATTGCTCAATTTAATCTATATAACCATCAATCCATTTTTTTTATTTAAAGACCCAACCCCACTCATATTGAAAAAATAATCCGGCCCAAGAGGAAAAATATTTAAGAATTTGATTGCTTATTTTTCATGTGATAGGTTTAAATATTTTGGATGTATCAAGGCAAAAGATGAGGAAACAATTAGGTCCTTAAATTGTTTATCCAAAAGAATCAAATTTTAATAGGGTCGACCCTAAATAATTGGATCCTCAAATAGTTGATCCGATTTTCAAGAGCTCAGATTGCTACTAGATATCCTATCTAAATTTGTCTAATGAGGAACCTGATGTAGTGAGAGGAATGGTAATTCAGAGACGAAATTGAAATTTGAAGAGTGAAAGTTTAGTGGCAATGTAGGACAACCACAAGTTGATGAGGTCAAGAATTTCTCAAGTGAGTCTCGTAACTTTGAAAATGTAAAATAATAAACTATAAGGCGGTGAAAAGGATGATATGAGGAAAAAAAAAATTAAAGAATTGAATTTTGCCTTTTGGTTCGGGTTTTTTGAAATGGATCGGATTGAATTTTTAAATAGAATAAAATTGTTGATTTTTAGGTGGATTAAATGGAGTGATTTTTCACGTGTATGCTGACGAGGATTGATTAAGTGATTTTTTTTTATCTACGTGGTGTGTTTGGAGGCATTCCGTTAGAGAGAAGGGTATTTTTGAGCCAAAAAATTAATGAAGGAGTATTTTTGAGTCAAAAAATTAACAGAGGGGTATTTTTCAGTCCAAAAAATAAACAGAAGGGTATTTTTAAGCCAAAAAATAAATGAAGGGCATTTTTGATCCATTTTAAATAGTTCAGGAGTATTTTTGACCCTTTTCCAAATCAACAATTGTTAAGAAGTAACACGAGCATGAAGAGATACTAACCAAACCATAAGATATCAAGGAATTGAGGAAGGACTGCTTTAAATTCTTATTTTATTATTTACATTCCATATAGCATAGTGGATAGAACTTTTTGTTCTCAAGTTTAGTACTAATAGAATCATACTTATGTTCTTTATTCTCAAGCGTAGTACTAATATGTTTTTCATATACTTATTGTTATACCCCATTTTAACACGAGGTCAAAATAGTGTACAACATATTGAAAAACTTCTAACTAAAATAAAGGAAGTTGTCACCTAATTAATTATACGGTGAATTAGGACACCTATTATAAGCTAAGCAATTAAAAGAAGATAAGAACCTCATTTTAGGTCTATTTAACTTAACGATTCTAGATACGGGTTCCAATTATCCTAAAGGGAAGGAATTAGACATCCTATAGAATCCGCTAACTACGATTAACCGACCAAACTTAGGTTATTTATCAAAGCTAATAATAAATGCTAACAAATTTTAAAAGGTCAAGAAATTAAGTGAGAAAAGCATTTTTTACATTAACATTAATGGGTAAACTTGAACTTGAAAACCCCTTTCAAATCTGCCAAAGAAGGAAAAATCATAAAAAGGCCATTTGATTGAAACAAAATTACTGGTCCAAAATATAAGGCAAATAAAATGAAACAAATCTAATTTTGCCCATGGATTAGCAAATGCTTCTTTCTTGAAAATATTTCGAGAATAGTTTTAAAAACAATGACTGAATTTATTTTGAAAAAAAATCTTTTGGAAGCCAAAATCTACCAATAAATATGTCAAGAATTTATTTCTAACTAGTAGGGGTACCCAAGCCCGATTTGGTAGTTAGAAAGTGGTATCAGAGAGTTGGTTGTTATTGATTATTGATTTAAATGATGAAGGCAAATATGAGTAAGATGGTGTGTTTGAATGGTAGTAACTATCATACTTGGAAAGGCAAGATGGAAGATCTTCTATTTGTCAAGAAAATGCATCTACCTGTGTTTGCATCTACTAAACCTCAATCCATGACAGATGAGGATTGGGAATTTGAGCACTTACAGGTTTGTGGTTATATCAGACAATGGGATGAAGATAATGTTAGAAATCATATTATGAATGAGACACATGCCAGAAGTTTGTGGGACAGGCTCGAGACACTTTATGCTTTGAAGACTGGCAATAACAAATTGTTCCTGCTTAATCAATTGATGAATATCAGGTATAAAGAGGGCAGTCTTATTTCTGATCATATAAATGATTTTCAGGGTGTCCTTGTCCAATTGTCCGGAATGGGTGTAAAGTTCAATGAAGAAATTTAGGGACTTTAGCTTCTTAATACTCTGCCAAACTTTTGGGAGACTCTTCGAGTTTCTTTGACTAATTCTGCTCCCGGTGGTATTGTAACTATGGAATATGTTAAGAGTGGTGTCTTGAATGAAGAGATGAGAAGAAGATCTTAGGCCTCATCTTCTTTATTTTCACACTCTAATGTTTTGGTTACTAAATAGAGGGGGAGAAACAAGTCCAGAGGTCCGAATGATAGAGACAAAACTAGAAGCAAGTCGAGGTCCAAATTGAAGAATGTTACATATGACTATTGCAACAAAAAAGGGCATATCATGAAATATTATTGCAAGCATAAGAGAGATATAAGACGACAAAAAATGGAGGCGATAATGAAAATCATGTTGCAGTTGTTGCTAATGATGATCTTCTTGTTGCTTGTGGTGGAAATGCCATTAAGCTTGTTCGTATTGAGTCTAGCTGGTTTGTGGATTCTGGTGCTACTTCTCATGTTATGGTAAAGAAAGAATTATTTTCTTCTTATACTCCAAGTAATTTTGGAATGTTAAAAATGGGCAATAATGATGAAGTTAAAGCACTTGGCATTGGCACTGTTTGTTTGGAAAGTAACAATGGTTCTAAACTAGTTCTCAATAATGTCAAACATGCTCCAAATGTTCTCTTGAGTTTGATTTCTGTAGGGAACCTTGATGATGAGGGTTATGTTAACACCCTTGGTGCTAGCCAGTGGAAGCTTACTAGAGGTTCAATGATTATGGCTCGAGGTGACAAGTTGTCTAACTTATACGTATTTCAGGGCTCTACTTCTAGAGGCTTGATAAACTTAGTGGAGAATGATACTTTATCAGAGTTGTGGCATAGAAGGTTGAGTCATATGAGTGAGAAGGGAATTGATAGTTTGGCTAAGAAAAATTTGTTTTCTGGAGTGAAACAAGAAAAATTGAAGAAGTGTGTACATTGCTTAGCCGGTAAACAGAAAAGAGTTTCTTTTCAGAGTCATCCGCCTTCAAGAAAGCTTGATTTACTGGAGTTGGTGCATTTTGATTTGTGTGGTCCTTTTAAAGTAAGGTCTCATTGTGGTGCACTTTACTTTGTGACTTTTATTGATGATCATTCTCGCAAACTCTGGGTATTTTCTTTAAAGTCCAAGGATCAAGTACTTGATATATTCAAAGAGTTTCAGCCCTTGGTTGAGAGACAAATAGGGAAGAAATTAAAATCCATCTGTTCAGATAACAGTGGTGAGTATATTGGTCTTTTTGATAGATATAGCAGAGAGTAGGGTATTCGGTATCAGAAAAATCCTCCAAAAACTCCTCAATTAAATGGTTTAGTAAAGAGGATGAACAGAACTCTAGTTGTAAAGGTTAGATATATGCTTTCAGATGCTGAACTGACAGATTTCTTTTGGGCAGAAGCATTTAATACTGCTGCTTATGTTATCAATTTATCTCCTACTATTGCTTTGGATGGTGATGTCCCTGACAGAGTTTGGTCTGGTAAGAATATTTCTTATGATCATCTTAGAGTCTTTGGGTGTAAAACTTTTGTGCATGTTCCCAAGGATGAAAGGTCAAAGTTGGATGTTAAAACTAGGCAGCGTATCTTCATTGGTTATGGTCAAGATAAATTTGGCTATCGTTTCTATGATTCAGTTGAGAAGAAACTTGTTAAAAGCCGTGATGTTGTGTTCTTTGAAGACCAAATAATTGAAGATTTTGACAAAGCTCAGAAGGTTGATTCTCAGAGTAGTGAGAGTCCAGTTGATGTTGATCCAGTTCCTTTGACTACTACTCCCGAAGAAAATCTTCATGATGATGAAAATCAAGTTGATAATGAAGATGATGATCATGTTCAGAATGACCAGCATGATGTTGTCGATGCTCAAGTGCAAGTTGATATGGTTGATCAGCAACCAGTTGTTAATATTCCACAGAGTTATCTCAGATGATCTACTAGAAAGATAATACCTTCATCTCGTTATTCTCTCAATGAGTATGTACTCTTCATTGACGGGGAAGAACCTGAGAGTCTTGATGAGGCCATGGAAAGTGAAGAAAAAGAAAAGTATTTTGATGCTATGGAAGATGAAATTAAATCCTTGCATGATAATCATACCTTTGATTTGGTTAAGCTGCCTAGAGATAGAAAAGCTTTAAAAAACAGGTGGGTTTTTTGGGTGAAGCATGAAGATGGCAACCTAGTTCCACGGTACAAAGCTAGATTGGTTGTGAAGGGATTTAACCAAAAAAGGAGAGTTGATTTTGATGAGATATTCTCTCCAGTTGTGAAGATGTCATCCATTCGTGTGGTTCTAGGCTTAGCTGCAAGTCTAGATTTAGAGGTTGACCAAATGGATATTAAAACTGCTTTTCTCCATGGTGACTTAGATGAAGAAATTTATATGGAGCAACCCAAAGGTTTTGAAGTCAAGGGAAAAGAGAATTATGTTTGCAAATTGAAAAAGAGCTTGTATGGTTTGAAACAATCTCCTAGGCAGTGGTACAGGAAGTTTGGTTCCTTTATAAGCCAACAGGGCTTCAACAAGACTACTTCTGACCATTGCATTTTTGTGCAAAAATTCTCTGATGGTGACTTTATTATTGTGTTGCTTTATGTTGATGACATGCTTGTTGTTGGTCATAATGCTTGCAGGATTCAAAAGTTGAAGCAAGAGTTGAGTAAGTCTTTTTCTATGAAAGACTTAAAACCAGCAAAGCAGATTCTTGGCATGTAGATTTTCTTTGACAGAAAGGCCAAGAAGTTGTGGTTATCACAAAGAAGCACATTCAGAAAGTACTTTGAAGGTTTAACATAGACAAGGCTAAAGTTGTTAGTACACCTTTAGCTATGTACTTCAAGTTAAGCACAAAGCAGTGTCCTTCCAGTGATGATGAGAAGGAAGATATGAAGAAAGTTCCTTATGCTACAGTTGTTGGTAGTTTGATGTATGCAATGGTTTACAAAAGACCGATATTACTCATGTTGTTGGTATTGTTAGTCGTTTTCTTTCTAATCCGGGAAGAGAACATTAGAATGTTGTGAAGTAGATTATGAGGTATCTTTGTGGCACTTCTTGTTTGAGTTTGCCTTTTGGTACAGGTAATCTTATTCTTTGTGGTTATACTAATTCAGATATGGCCGGTGATATTGATACTCGCAAGTCTGCTTCAGGGTATTTGGTTACTTTTGCAGGGGGAGTGGTGTCTTGGCAATCTAGGATGCAAAAATATATTGCTCTATCTACTACAGAAGCTGAGCTTATTGCTGCCATTGAAACTTGTAAAGAATTGCTTTGGATGAAGAGATTCTTGGGGGAATTTAGTTGTTCTCAAGAGAGGTATGTACTTCATTGCGACAGTCAAAGTGCCATACATCTTGGCAAGAATTCTACATTTCATGGTCGGTCTAAACACATTGATGTGAGATACCATTGGATTTGGGATGTGTTGGATTCTAAGTTGATTGAACTTGAGAAGATTCATACGGATGATAATGGTTCCGACAAGATGACTAAAGCTTTTCCAAGAGTAAAGTTTAAAGATTGTTGCATGATCTCCGGGATGGCGGTCTCCTCCACAGAGTTAGAAGGGGGAGAATTGTTGGATTATTGGGTCTTTTTCCCTTCTTATGTGGATAAATGAAGCCCAATTTGGACCAACCTACTTTTGCCCATAGGCCCATTACTATGGGAAAAATATATTGATCTTTTAGGTCTTTTTCACCATCACAAAAGAGAGCTTTCAGCAGCCAAAGAGAAAAATAGTGCAGATTTCTGCACCCCAAATTTCAGCCACAGTTGACAATTTCAAATTGCGATTTCTGATTCATTTCTTGTCCGATTGAGATGATTTTTGGATAGCTTATTTTTATCATCTCATTATTTGATTAAGAATAGATGGAGATGGATTTGGTGGCCTGTAGCTCTTGTTCTTCATTCCCGAACAGTAGCTGCATTTTTTGTGCTTTCACTCCTTTATTTCTCTAGTGTTTGGTGTTGCGGTTTATGTGTTGTTTCTTGTTGTTTGGTACTTGTATTGTGGACATTTTGGAGAACAATATTGTAACTATTTGGTGATTATAGTGAAGGTTTGGTCCCGTGGTTTTTTACTCTTCACACCAAAGGGTTTTTCACGTAAATTTGGTGCCCTATGTGATTTCCTTTATTCTTGCCCTATCGTTTTTGTGTAGTAATTCTTTTGCTTCCGTATTAATTTATTTTACTTGGTTTTATTGTCTCCTCTTAGTTCAATTGAAAGAAAGAGTTTAGACTTAGGTATTCTTCCGCTGCTACCCTGTCGGGCTCTTTCATAGTGCCCCTGTCTTTCTTAACAAGAACAACATAAGGCCCTAATATCATTTCAATTCATGTATACAAGGATAATATTTTAGATTTGAAAATCAAAGTAAAGGGGGTGACACGGACCTTTTATGGTGTAGTGAACTGAGGCTTATTGGTTACAAATCTAGGCTTGAACTCGAGTAACGAACAGCTAAAAAATAAATGGTCAAACGCAGGAGTCTCCGACAAAAATGGAATGATTATGCTAAAAACAAATATTTTAAGAAACTATTTGTAGTTATATGGTGCAGGACCGCCAAAAAACTTACCCCCAAGGCTGAATATAAGGCTGGTATTTATTGGAAGAAAATAGTGCTTTGTTGGGTGGAAATGTGAAGTCTTTTGACTAAAAAAATGGCCATTTGAATTTGAACGTTGGGAACCTTTACAGTAGATAACAACCGATGCAGGGAGGGAGCAGAAAATTAAGTTAAGAATGGCAAGAAATAAAGCAAAAATCCAAAAAAGAATGGATGGGTATCCTCCAAAATGGTGTATCTCAAAAATTGGTCAGTATTTCACGATTTCGTAGTGATTTGGTGGAAAATATCTCAAAATAGCTATACAAACTTGTGATTTTGCGGTAGAGGTCGAATCTTTTCCTCCAAAATGAAGATGAGTCCAAAACTTTTGCCCTGCTATTACAGAGAGCAAAAGGGACGTACTCTTTTTATTGAGAAGATGGATTTAGGACTGCATTGGGTAAACATGAATTTGGGCTGAGAATTATTTGATTTTTGTGGCTGCTTAGATGTGGCAATGGACTTTTGGATAAATTCAAAGCCCTTTTCATTTTCGTTCTTTTAATCATTTTGGGCTTCTAACTTAATATAAAGGACATTCCTAATAAAATATAGGGAAAAGGACACTCTATAACACTTTTTAAATCAAATAGCCCAAGTTTGATATCTTTTCAAAAAGTGGTCAGTCGGATATACTATTTCCACTTTATAGGCATTTTCTAATTTGGGTTATTTTGGTCAACATAGATCAGATACAGTCCATATACAATACTGATATAGTTTTCAACTTGGTTCATTCAGCCCTTTTAAAAATATTTCAATCTTTTTTTTGCTATAAATTTTTTAACTGAAAAAATATTCTACTTTTTTTTATTGTTTAAAAATAATGATTAAATATAATTATATAAAAACGATATAATTGTTAAATAGAATATGTATCTATATAAATGTATCTATAAGATATATGTTTAGAAATTGTATAGTTCTATCAAATATGTATATGTATAAAATATATATAAAAAATATATAGAAAGTGTATAATAATTATATAACTGTTACATAAATGTGTAAAAAAAATACAATTATTGCATAAATTGTGTATCAAAACTGTATAATTTTCGTATCGAATATTTATATGTATAAGATATGTATAGAAATTGTATAGAAGTTGTGTAGAAATGGTATAGAACAAGCCAGTAAATTGAAATGGCTAGAAAGTGGAATTTAAATTCCATGGTCATTTTCGTGGAAATAGTTTAATTTGAAGTGTCGTTTCTCTCCTTTCTCCTCAAATATATTCGAATTAAAAAATATATTTGATATTGGAATATAATTATTATAATTAAATAAATTGTATGATAAAAGTCAAAATTACACAATAGCATTTATAAAGTATAAGCCGAAGAAAATATTCATTTGATTCGATATAAATAAATGCAACACTATATTTAATTTCTCGCGAAAGTTTAAAGGGAACACAATGCTAATTCAAAGTATGTTAATACAACAACAACAACAAACCCAGTGTATTCCCACAAAGTGGGGTCTGGGGAGGGTAAGATATACACAGTCCATACCACTACCTCCGGAGAAGTAAAAGGTTGTTTGCGATAAACCCCCGGCTTAAGATAAGGAATAATAATCAAATCCGTAATAAAGAATAAAATAACATGACATGACATAAATAAGACACCCACAAGGAATAATACACAAAGACTAGTAAACAAGTTTGTAATAAAGCATGAAACAAGGTGGCATAACAAGAAAAATACACCCACCAAGTAAAACCCTACCCTAACGACCCAAACTAGCACTAGCCTTCTATCCTAATTCGCATCCTTTAGATCTTCCTATCTAGGGTCATGTCATTAATAAGCTGTAACAGCTCCATGTCCCTCCTAATCACCTCACTCCGGTATTTCTTCGGCCTACCCCTACCCCGCCTAAAACCATCCAAAGTTATCCTCTCACAGCTACGAACCGGAGCATCCGTGCCCCTACTCATCACATGTCCGGACCATCTCAATCGGACTTCCCACATCTTGTCCTCCACCGAAGCCACTCCAACCTTCTCCCTAATAGACTCATTCCGAACTCTATCACCCCTAGTAAGCCCACATATCAAACGCAACATTCGCATTTCCGCCACCTTTTATTTTTGAATGTGGGATTTCTGTACTGGCCAACACTCCACTCCATACAACATGGACGGACACACTGCCACCCTGTAGAATTTGCCTTTAAGCTTTAGCGGAACCTTTTTATCACACAACACCCCCGAGACGAGCTTCCACTTCATCCATCCCGCCCTAATACAGTGGGAGACATCCTCGTCAATCTCACCATTCCCCTAAATCATGAACCTGAGATACTTGAAACTATCCCTCTTACACAACACCTGGGAGTCCAACCTTACTACCACCTCGTTCTCCTGCCTCAAGTCATTAAACTTGCATTCTAAATATTCTGTCTTGCTCCTACTCAACCTGAACCCTTTAGACTCAAGGGTCTGTCTCCACACCTCTAATTTATCATTTACCCCTCCCCCTTCCCCGTGTCTCATCAATCAAAACTACATCATCTACGAAAATCATACACCAAGGCATAACCCCCTCCCCCCTCCTGTGTCTCATCAATCAAAACTACATTATCTATAAAAATTATACACCAAGGCTTGAATACGCCGCATCAACACATCCATCACCAAAGCAAACAAAAATGGGCTAAGAGTAGATCCCTGATGCAACCCTGTCAAGATAGGGAAATACTCTGAATCTCCTTCCTCCGTCCTCAGCTGGGTCTTAACTCTATCATACATGTCCTTGATTGCTTTGGTATACACCATCAGGGCCCTGCTCACCTCCAAGCATCTCAAAAAAACCTCCCTAGGGACTTTATCGTATGCCTTCTCTAAGTCGATAAACACTATGTGCAGATCTTTCTTCCTTTCCCTATACTGTTCCACCAGTCTCCGTACCAGGTGAATTGCCTCTGTTATCGAGCTCCCGGGCATAAATCCAAACTGGTTCTCCGAAATAGACACTATCCTCCTTAACCTCAACTCGACCAGTCTCTTCCAAATATTCATAGTGTGACTCAATAACTTAATACCCTTGTAGTTATTGCAACTCTGGATGCCACCCTATTTCTTATAAAGAGGGATCATAGTACTCCATCTCTAAGCCTCGGGCATTTTCACCACCTTGAAAATACCATTAAACAATTCAATCAACCACCTTAGACTAGCCTCTCCAGAAAACTTCCAAAAATCCACAGGAATTTCATCAGGCCCCGTCACCCTACCCCTTCACATCTTGCGAACAACCTCTCTGACCTCCCCCATCTTAAAATATCTACAATAACTAAAATCACGGCACTCTTATGACTGCTCCAGCTCCCCTAACTCAATAAATCTATCCCCTTCATCATTCAAGATCCTATGAAAATCCGACTGCCATCTTTTCTTAATGTGACCGTCCTCCACCAACACTCTACCATCCTCCCCCTTAATGCACTTCACCTGGTCAAGGTCAAGACCCTTCCTCTCCCTAGCCTTAGGAAGCCTAAACAACCTTTTTTCTCCTCCTTTCTCCTCTAACCCTGCATACAAGCTCTCAAATGTTGTCGTCTTATCAGTCGTAACTGCTAACTTAGCCTCCTTTCTAGATAACTTGTACTCCTCCCTATTTACCCATTTCTCTTCTTCATTCTTACTCTCAACCAACTTAGCATACGCCCCCTTCTTAGTCTCTACTTTCTTTTTAACTACCTCATTCCACCACCAATCCCCCCGACGATGACCTGCCCAGCCCCTGGAAACACCCAACACCTCCCTAGCAGTCTTCTTGATGCATCTAGCCACCTTATCCCATATACCATACACATCCCCTACACTTCCATACCCCCATTCTAACCACCTTCTCCCCTATCTCTCGCATATTTACCGGCCTCTAGCTGCCCCACTTAATTGTAGGTCAACCCTCCTTACCTCTTCTCTTCTTATCCTTCTTCATACCCAAGTCCATCACCAAGAGCCTATGCTGGGTCGAAAGATTCGCACTCAGAATAATAATAATAATAATTTTGATGATTCTTAATTTGAAATATAAATGGTGGCAAGACTGGTATAAACTCCTAATCAGACATGTATTTTTTAAGTTTTCAAAATTATTTGAAGAACAAAAAGATGACTTAAAAGAAAGATGAGACAAAATTGAGTGTCAACAATTACATTTTAATAAACATTATTTTTTTTAGTAGGCATTTCTATCATTGATAGAAATATTAGAAGTAATGCTCATCGAATTCCTCCGAATGACTATCAAGGTATACTGTTCATGATGAATAACTATCAAGGTATATTATATTAGAGATACATCTTAGAGGGATTGTGAATGATTTTCCCTCTTTATTTACAGATTTAATTTTTCATTTTTAGCATATTCATAACTGTAAAGATTCTCATTTATGTTGATTGATTGTACAGATCTCTTTCCTGGTCCTTATGGATCCACCCTCGTGTATAGATACCTTACTCATTATTAATAAAAACAACAATCTCTTCTGTAAATTGCTTTATGGTATCAGGGCTATTGTGTTTCACACCGAACAAGTTTTTGGGCAGTAATTTATTTTTCCAGCAGTCATGGCCCCTCAAATAGGACCTTTGATTCTCACACAACCCCAACAAACCAAACGTCGACACCCGAAAACCAAACGACTCCATCGACTAACCATCAAACCATTTCTTCTCCGCAAAATATTGTGGCATTCTCTAACATCATCTCTTTAAACAAAAATGACCAATTTATTTCAATTAATGTTGTCGCCCAAGCCCCATAGAAACTCACCACCACTAATTATCAATCTTGGCAATATCAGTGGGAAACACTGCTTACTGCCTAGGATTTTCTTTCGTTCATAAATGAATAACCATCCACCACAGTTACCTCTAACTATAAACAACAAGATCATCTCATTACAAGTGCCATGGTTGCATTCCTTTCACTAGAAATTATACCCTTTGTTACGGATGATAAAACTTCTTATGCACTTTGGCAAAATCTTTCCACGACCAATGCCAAGTAGACAAGTGCTCGTATAATGAGCTTGAGAGAAGACTTGAATACTATTCAGAAGGGAAATCACTCCATCACTGTGTATTTGTAGAAAATCAAAGAGATATGTGCCAAGCTCGCTTCAGTTGATGTTCATATATCTACTGATAAAGTTTTTCTTCAAGACGTACACGGCCTTCCTTTCAAGTATGATAGCATTTCCTCTGCACTTCATGCTAGTGAAATAGCCATAACTTTTTAAGAGTGTCATGAAAATTTAACAGACTTTGAAGCTTATTTAACTCGTCGATCATCACAAACTATAGCGCCAATCATGGCAAACCTTGCTGCTAAACCTCCTGCATCCACTAACCAAAATTACAATCGAAATACCAATAACTCATGTTCCAATCAAAGGAATTTCCCTTATCCCAATAAAAATGAAAATAGCAGCAATCAAGGAGGCTATTCTGGTGGCCAAAATAATCGACCTAGGGTTACTTGTCAAATATGCGACAAACCTGGCCACCATGTCAAGCAACGCAGGAAATTACTTTCCATTCTTTCTGCTATCACAAGTACCAAATCTACTGGTTCTTCTAGCGATTTTAACTGATCCAACGATCAGCATCCCAAAGTAAACTTTACTTCACAGTCCATCAACATGGATCCAAATTGGCTTGTCGATTCTAATGCCTCACACCATGTTACACAAGACTTACAAATACTTTCTCTTCACTCAGAATATGATGGTACTGAGGATGTCATGCTTGGTGGTGGTAAATCTCACAATATCACCCATACAAGATCTACTCTTTTACCCTCTTCCTCTATTCCTCTCAAATTTAACTAATGTTTTATGTGTGCCTTAAGTGAAAAATAATCTCATCTCTATTTATAAATTGTGTGGTGATAATCGTGTCTCTGTTAACTCTTACCTTACTCATTTGTTATGAAAAGTTATTGTACGAGGACACCACTGGTAATAGGGAAGCCTAAGGGCGGTGTATATGTCACGACCCCATTTGGAGTCATGATGGCACCTACCATACCCCACTGGTAGGTAAACCGATATCGTAACCCAGAGCTAATGCAATGGGTTACCTTGGTAAGAACGTCCAACATGGACCCTATGTGTGAACACAATATATAAAAACAATATTTCATAACTAAGGACAACCAATATTCAAACACAAATCCCACAACCTGATAATATTAATACAAGAGCTTCTAAACTTTATAAGAGGAATTTACAATCTCAGAATCTAGAATGTCTTAAATAATTTCATACATTTGTCTCAAAAGGAAAAGACAAATAGGGATAGAGGAGAAGAGGGCAACTCGGTGTCCAAGAGCTCACCATGTCTCCGAATAGTCAACTCGTGCGAACTAGCTCAACGGCGACAACTAGAACCTGGATCTGCACCAAAAAGGTACAGAAGTGTAGTATGAGTACCAAAACACGGGTACTCAGTAGGCATCATCGGTTGACTGGGCTCAAATATAATGTAAATATGATATAAAGTAAGACAATAATCTTAAATTCAAGGGATAGGATTGAACCTGAATCTGCTTTGATACCACTGTAACAACATCTATACTACTAAAGCAATAACATGACATACTATCTCAATATACTCTATAATCGCTATAACAATCGAATATCATTTCGAAAGCGTAAAGTTATATACACAATAGCAAAGCATCTACTTGCCATAATCATCATAAACCATCTTTAGAATAATAAGTACAAAAACTTACCATGACGTCCCATACCGCCGGAAATACACAAAAGAGAGCACAACAAAGAACTCATCACGGCGTCCCATACCACCAAAGAGTACACAAAAGAATATCAAATAAGAACTCATCACAGCGTTCCATACCATCGGAAAGTACACCAAAAGAATACAACCAATAATACAATAAAGCACAACTATTCCATTAATTGACTGAAACCGCGGGTAGCTTAATCCCGCCATAGCTCATTACCAAAATCCACTTCCTAATACCCATACCGTAATTTAACATAAAGAAAGAACGTTGTCATAGCATAGACATGTAGTCTTTAATTCTATAATTCATTGATAACATAACATGAAGTTGATACTAGTTATCTTATCCTTCCACGGATCAATAGATTACAAGTCTTATCATTACTAGCCATCAAATTGGAAAAACTACAAGCCACCCATATTATAAGTTATTCATCTATCATAAGGCCATTCTTTATCTAGTATCTTCATGACATCAATTAAGCCATCTCAACCTCACATATTAGAAGATAATTTAACTAACCATCATGTAATACTAGGTCCATCATCACTAAGCACGTCACAACCTTAAGGACTAATTTCCATATTTTAATCAAGTAAAGCCCACAAACTAGTTTACTAGGTTTCTAGCCTCCAAAAAGAAACCATATACTTTAGAAGTAACTAGTTATCAGATAATCCACTTTATTAGGCAAGATTTCATAATGCAACCTCTTATTCAAGTCAAGGATATATATAAGGTTAGCCCTTGATTCTACTCAAGATTATTCACACCACTAAGTCTCAACTCAGTATTAGGCATTGGTTTCCTCTAGTTACTAATTTAGCATCAACAAGGGTCACACCTCTCATTTAATAATTTGAAACAAGAAATGAATAACAATTCACCAAGAGAGACCTCATATTTCAAGCCCATAGGTGGTTGGCCCCACACGGCCTATCCTTACAAATATCAATGAATATAAGTAAATTTTCCCCACACGGCATCATAATGTTCTTACCTCTTCCGAATTCATCGGGAATCATCACAATATCAAAATGTTCCTCTGGATTTACCGAGCATCATCATAATATCACATGTTCCTTTGGACTCGAACCAGGCATCATCATAATACCATATTTTCCTCCAGACTCAAATCCGGCATCATCATAATATCACATATTTCTCCGGATACAACAACATACATGCATATGCATAGCCAAACCAATAAACATACACAAAAGTTCATAATATAAAGAAGTAGGGATGTAAGATACACTTGCTATTTTACATTGCCAATAAGCTTCACACGTAATATGAGTATCAACAAGAGCATAAGTATTTAACAAAAATGCACAAAAATCAATCAACAAGGGTATTCAAGTCATGATCACAAGATAATTTGATAACCGATTTCAACCATCACAACTCCTATGTATATATAATTAAGACAATCACCACGTATCTAGGTCGCTAAGCATTTACTTAGTTCGAACTTAAGGTGTGTCAAGTCCCACTTCTAAATCTTTAAGAAAGCCAAAGCTTTACTAACACAAATCTATCTTCTACCCAGAATTAGGCTGTCATTCACACCTCATCACAAGGGCTTACCAGTCTTTTCTAAGTCCATAGGGAAAAGTCTCTTCAAAAATCCTTCCTAAGTCAACCCAACACCAAGGTCATCTCCTATCTAGGCATTATATAGGTGAAAACACTTCTAAGGATAGAGAAGTACACCATTCATGTGTTCATAGAACAACTATAGTGTTCTCACACAAGTCATGAGAGCACAAATAAGCGAACCAAGGTCCTAGACTAAGGGTCAATATCATACCTTACAATTTAATAGTCTATAGCAATAAATGAATCCCAAGTTCACCATTTAATCAACTATCATCTAAATTCCCCACCCAATCTTGCAAGATATCAATAGTTACATTACAAACAAGCTCAATCTAGTCTACGGGTAAGCCTAACCTACCTTGAATCCAAGCAACTCACGATCAAATAAGCTTTTCTTTTTCTTTTCGTGAAGTTTTCTCCTCCACAAGCAATGCTATCAACAATACAATCTAAGCATTACAAAAAGAATAATAATACCCATTATAGCACCATTGTACCATGGGTTTCAAATGGATACTAAAACTCCAATTAGGTTTCACCCTAGGAAAGGAGTTTCCAAGACCAACCTATAACCTAACTATCTTTAGGGAGTTAAAACCCTCAAGTAATTTGAGTCAATCATTTAATTTTGGGGCTACAATTGGCCCACAATGATTTAGGGGTTTTGAGTTAAGAAACTATGAAATCAATACCAAATTAGAGGAATTCTTACCTTTGATTATAGCAAAAATCAATCACACAAGTTGTTTAAGCTCCAATTCAACCCACAACACACACTTAGAAGATTCTACACTCCATTAGGGTTACTAGGTTTAGAGAGAGGCATAAAATGGCAAAACTTAGTGCAAGATAGCACTTAAATATGGACTAACTAGACCTCTAATGGCACGGTCATGGCCCCCATGTCACCGCGGTCATGGTACCTCAGTGCATGCTATGCGTGGCTGAAACTTGGAACTTGGTTCCGAGCTTCGGTCAATGCCTCGAGATGCATCGGGGTCTATTTCGAACAAATAAAATATGAAACCCCATAGTTTTCGACATTCCGGATGCATTGGCATTGTCGGATTTTGTATACGAGGATGTTTACTAAAGTTTTTGCTTAGTGGTTAATTAGGACCAACGAAGACTTTAAATTGAGTGAAAGGGGTTCTAAAACCTAAACGAACCGTCAGGTAACCGAACAATCGGTCCCCGCAAGTCATCAATAACTTGGGAAGGCTATAGAGAAGCTTTATCGGAGAAAGCAAGCAAGAATATGGAAAATGACCTGAAGGGTCATCACAACATCCACTACTAAGGAACTTTCATCCCCAAAAGTTAAAGACAAGTGAATACCTGAAGTCTCGAACAAGTGAAGATACTGGGCCGGCATTTCACTATCGATCTCCCAAGTAGCTTCCTCTACTGGGCAATGCCTTCATTGAACCTTGACTACCGAAATCTCCCTAGTACGCAGTCACTTCACATCACTAGCCAAAATAAGCACGGGCTCTTCCACAAAGGTCAATTGATCATCCAAATAGTGAGGGATAATCTTACCCTTCCTCCCAAACCTCATCACACCTCTCATAGGTAAAACTCAAAGGAACACATGATCACCCACTCTGAATCTCAAAGAACGGAGTCTACGATCGGCATTGGCCTTCTGCCTGCTCTGGGCTACTCTCAATCTATCCTGAATCACCCTGACTCTATCTAACGAGTACTGAGGCAAATCCGTACTACAGGGTCTAACCTCGGATACCTCAAACCATCCTATAGGAGAACGATAT
This sequence comes from Capsicum annuum, assembly GCF_002878395.1. Lineage (NCBI taxonomy): Eukaryota > Viridiplantae > Streptophyta > Magnoliopsida > Solanales > Solanaceae > Capsicum > Capsicum annuum. Next base: position 142,353,211 of record NC_061118.1, read on the forward strand.
CTCTTACCATATAACGCCTTATGAAGGGTTATCTCAATACTCGAATAATAACTGTTGTTGTAGGCAAACTATATCAAAGCTAAGTGCTGATCCCACTGACCTCCAAAATCTATAACACAAGATCGGAGCATATCCTCAAGCACCTGAATAGACCGCTTGGACTGACCATTCATTTGCGGATGAAAAGCTATACTCAAATCCACTTGAGTGCCCAACTCCTCCTGAAATGCTCTCCAAAACCTCAAAGTAAACACAGAGCCACGACCTTATATGATAGACACAGAAACCCTATACAAATGAACTATCTCCCAAATATAAATCTGGGCTAATCTCTCAAAACTGAAGGTCATCTGAATAGGAATAGAATGTGCCGACTTGGTCAAACAATCCACAACAACCCAGATACCATCGTGATCACGGGAAGTACGAGGAAAATCACTAATGAAGTCCATGGTTATCCTTTCCCATTTTTACTTGGGAATGGGCAATCTCTGATTCAATTCGCCGGGATGCTGATGCTCGGCCTTAACCTGCTGAACATAAGCAACGAGCTATGTAGTTTGCCACATCTCTCTTCATACCATCCCCCCAATACAACTGCCACAAATATCTATACATCTTAGTCATACCGGGATGAATAAAATATCTAGAACTCTGAGCCTCATACAGAATATACCAAATCAAATCATCAAGTCAGGGAACACAAATACGACCCTAAAATCTGAAGATACCCTCGAAATCTATGGTGTGTCCCTCAGACTCACCGATCACTACTCGATCACGAAGAAGGCATAACTTATCATCCTCAAACTAACAATCACAAATCTACTTAAATAGGGAGGACCTCATCTCCACATAAGCCAAAACTCTCGTTGGATCCGCGATATCGAGGAGAACTATCAAATTTGATAAGGACTGAATGTCTCATGCCAATGGCCTCTGAGAAATTGAAATACACGCCAAACTACCCATACTCGCCGCCTTGCGACTCAAGGCATCTGCCACCATATTAGCCTTACTTAGATGGTATAAGATAGAAATATCATAGTCCTTTAGCAACTCCATCCATCTATATTAACAAGAATTAAGCACTCGCTGAGTCATGAGGTGCTGAAGACTACGATGATCGGTGAAAATCTCACAACTTACACCTTATAAATAATGCCTCCAAATCTTAAGCGTAAAAACTACCACAGCCAACTCCAAATCACGAGTGGGGTAGTTACTCTTATGCACCTTAAGTTGTCTAGAAACATAAAAAATAACACGACCCTGCTTCATCAAAACACAACCAAGCCCAACACCAGAAGCTTTACTAAACACTGTGAATCCCTCGCCCTCAATAAGAAGAGCTAACACTGGGCTAAAGTAAGACAATTCTCGAGCTTACCAAAGCTCGACTCACACTCTTCAGACCATCGAAAAGGAACTTCCTTCCAAGTCAATTTAGTCATAGGGGTTGATAAGGTAGCAAAGCTCTCAATAAAACGCCTATAATAACCAGCCAAACCAATAAAACTATGAACTTCAATCAGAGACGCCGGCCTAGACCAATCATGAATTACTGAAATCTTAAATGAGTCCACCATAATACCCACTTTGGACACCACATTTTTGAGTAAAGATACTCACTCAAGCCAAAACTCGCACTTGGAGAACTTGGAAAAAAACACATGCTCTCTCAAAGCCTGCAGCACAACCCTCAAATATTGCGCATGTTCCTCAGTATTCCTCGAATACACAAGGATATCATCAATGAAAACTATGACAAATGAGTCTAGATAAGGTATGAACACACGGTTCATCAAATCCATAAACACGTCTGGAGCATTAGTCAGCCCAAAAGACATCGCCAAAAACTCATAGTGACTATAACGGGTCCTGAAGGCTGTCCTCGGGATATCCTCAGCCTGAATCCTCAACTAATAATAACTGGACCTCAAATCTATCTTAGAAAATATATCTATGACCTAAAGCTGGTCAAACAAATCATCAATGCAAGGCATAGGATAACGGTTCTTCACTGTCACCTTATTCAGCTGCCTATAATCAATACATATCCACATCGAGCCATCTTTCTTCTTTACATAAAATAGGGGCTTCCTATGGGGACATACTCGGTCTAATGAACCCCTTGCCAAGAAGATCCTGAAGCTGAGAGTTCAGCTCCTTAATCTCTGTGGGAGCCATATGATAGGGCTCCATAGAAATAGGTCGAGTACCAGGCTCAAGGTCAATAGCAAACTCAATCTCACGATCAGAAGGAATACTGGGCAGATCGTCAGGAAACACATCAGAAAACTCACACATAATAGAAACACGTCGAGTGTCAGACTCTCTACATGAGTATCACATACATAAGCAAGAAAAGACTCGCAGCCTCTCGACATAAGTTTTCTAGCACAAACATAAGAAAAAATCCCCGTCGGCTCGCGACTAATTGCTCCCTGCCATATGACTGAGAGATACCGAGTATGGCTAAGGTAACGGTCCTGGAAAAATAATCCATGACCGCGTGATAGTGGGATAACCAATCCATGCCCAGAATCGCATCAAAATCCAGCATATCCAGAATAATAAGATCAGCATAAGTATCAACATCACTAACTGTCAAGACACAACATCTGAATACCCGATCCACTACTAAAGAATCACCTACAGGAGTAGATACACGCAATGTCATAGATAATAAATCACTAGTCAACTCCAATTGTGGTGCATAATAAATAGATATATAAGAATAAGTGGATCCAGGATCAAATAAAGTGAGAGCCAACTTATGGCATATTATAATCGCACTTGTAACTACAGCATTCGATGTCCCAGCCTCGAGCCTACATACAACTGACCACGCCCGCCACCTGGTTGGGCACCTGAATGACTACCTTTCATGCCTACCTGAGTACCACCTCGAGCGCCCTAGTAACCATCTCTACGACCTCGCACACCACCTCTACCTGAAGGGGGAACTGCCCTAATAGGAGTAGCTCCCTGGGCTAAAACAACTATCGTCTCACGACTAGGGCACTCTCTAGAGAAATGACCAGGAAGTCAACAAGCAAAACACGACTCACAAGAAGAACTGGAACTCACATAAATAGCTGATCTAGCATAATTGCCACGCCTAGCATGGCCAACAGATGAACCTCTTATAGACTGATCACTGCCCTTACTAGGGCACCCAATAGAAATAAACTGATCCTCATCAGTTGTCTGAAGAGCTGTAGGAATTGGTCGACTCTGAAGCTGAAAAGATGGATGCAGAGGATGTCTAGTGTAAGAAATACCACCTTTGAACCGGGAACTACTACGGCTCCCACCAAACTCAATATTAGGCATAGGTTTCCTTTAGTTACTAATTTAGCATCAACAAGGTCACCCCTCCCATTTAGTGAGTTGGAATAAGAAATGAATATCAATTCACCAAGAGAGACCTCATACTTCAAGTACATAGGAGGTTGGCCCCACACGGCCTAACCTTACAAATATAAATGCATATAAGTAAATTTACCCCACATGACATCATAATGTTCCTACCTCTTTCTATTTTATCGGGCATCATCATAATATCAACATATTCCTCCAAATTCACCAGGCATCATCTTAATATCACATGTTCCTTCGAACTCAAACCGGGCATCATCATAATATCATATTTTCCTTGGGGCTTGAACTGGGCATCATCATAATATCACATATTCCTCCAGATACAATGACATATATGCACATGTATATCCAAATCAATAAACATACACAAAAGTTTATAATATAAAAAAGTAGGGATGTAAGATACACTTTCTATTTTACCTTGTTAATAAGCTTCACACGTAATATGAGTATCAACAAGAACATGAGTATTTACAAAACATGCACAATAATCACTTAACAAGGGTATTCAAGTCATGATCACAAGATAATCTGATAATTGAGTTCAACCATCACAACTTCTATGTATATATAACTTAGACAATCACCACGTATCTAGGTCGCTAAGTATTTACTTAGTTTGAACTTAAGGTGTGTCAAGTCCCACTTGTAAATCCCTAATAAAGCCAAAGCTTTACTAACACAAGTCTAGCTTCTACCCGGAATTAGGCTAAGTCATGCATAACTCATCGCAAGGGCTTACCAATCTTTTCTAAGTCCATAGGAGAAAGTCTCTTTAAAAATCCTTCCTAAGTTAACCCAACACCAAGGCCATCTCCTATCTAGGCATTATATAGGTTAAAATACTTCTAAGGATAGACAAGTACACCATTCATGTCTTCATAAAACAACTATAGTGTTCTCACACTAGTCATGAGAGGAAAAATAAGCTAACCAATGTCCTAGACTAAGGGTCAATATCATACCTTACAATTTAATAGTTTATAACAATCAATGAATCCCAAGACCACCATTTAATCAACTATCGTCAAAATTCCCTGCCCAATCTCGTAAGATATCAATAATTACATTATAAATAAGCTAAATCTAGTCTACGGGTAAGCCTAACCTACCTTGAATCCAAGTAACTCACGATCAAATGAATTTTTCCTTTCCTTTTCATGAAGTTTCTTCTCCCACAAGCAATGCTATTAATAATACAATCTAAGCATTACAAAAAGAATAACAATACCCATTATAGCACCATTGTGCGATGGGTTTCAAATGGATACCAAAACCCCAATTGGGTTTCACCTTTGGAAAGGAGTTACCAAGACCAAACCATAACCTAACTATCTTTAAGGAGTTAAAACCCTTAAGATATTTGAGTCAATCACTCAACTTTGGGGCTACAATGGACCCACAATGATTTAGGGGTTTTAAGTCAAGAAACTATGAAATCAATTCCAAATTAGAGAAATTCTTACCTTAGATTATAGCAAGAATCAATCACACAAGTTGTTTAAGCTTCAATTCAACCCACAACACACACTTAGAAGGTTCTACTCGCAGTTTCTATAGATTGGCCACTTAAGCAATTGGATATCAATAATATATTTCTACATGGGCATCCATCTGAGGAAGTTTACATGTCTCAACCACCTGGATTTGTCAATGATAAGTTTCCTAATCATATTTGTCAATTACACGAGGCTATCTATGGCTTGAAGTAGACTTCTTATGCCTAGTATGATGAACGAAAAGCTTATCTTATTTTTCTTGGCTTTCATCACTCTCAGTGTGATCATTGTCTCATCATCTATGCAAAACTTAGAGTTATTATCTATCTTGTTTTTTATGTTGACAATCTCATAATTACTGGTAATCAGTCACACCATGTTAAAGAATTTATCAAGCAGCTTGGTACTCGGTTCTCCATTAAAGATCTTAGTAATCTAAATTTTTTCTTGGGTGTTAAAGTCATTTAGTCACCTATTGGTCTATTTCTTAACCAACAAAAATATGTATGCGAACTACTTGAAAGGACCAACATGGCATATGCAAAACAAGTGAGAACACCTATGGCTTGTGGTGCATGTCCAGATTCTAAAGATGGTTCTCCTCTTGAAGATCCCACATAATACATGACTGTAGTTGGAAGCTTGCAGTACTTGCAGTTTACTCGCCTAGATATCGCTTTTATAGTCAACAAGTTATTTCAGTTTACAAGTTGTCCCATGATAACTCATTGGACCGTCGTAAAATATGTCTTGCACTATCTAGCTGGAACTTCAGACCGTAGTTTATTTCTTCAAAAAGACTCTCCTCTTTTGCTTCATGCATTTTTCGACTCTGATTGGGTTGGTGATCGCAACGATCGCTCGTCTACTATAAGTTATGTTGTGCTTCTTGCCAGTCATCCAGTCTCACAGAGTTCTAAGAAACAACAAGTTGTATCTCGCTCTTCAACAGAGGCAAAATACAGGGTCATTGACTCTACCACTGATGAACTTTGTTGGGTGCATAACCTTCTCAAGGAGTTATCAATTACTCCAGCTCAGCCACTGGTCATCTACTGCGATAATCTTGGTGCTACATATGTTTGTGCTAACCCTGTGTTCCACTCTCGCATGAAGCACCTTGAACTTGATTTTCATTTTATCCATAAATTAGTCCGGCAAGGTCTCCTTCGAGTTTCACATGTTTCATCGAAGGACCAACTAGATGATATGCTCACAAAATCTCTTCCTAAAAGTTCTTTTGAGTTGTTACGTTCCAAGATTGGTATTGCTAATCGACCTACCATCTTGCGGGGGCACATTAAAGATATATCTTAGAAGGATTGTGAATGATTTTTCCTCTTTATTTATAGATTTAGTTTTCTATTTTTAGCATATTCAAAACTGTAAAGATGCTCATTATGTTAATTGTTTGTACAGATCTCTTTCCTGATCCTTATGGATCCACCCTCTTGTATAATTACCTTACTCATTAATCATAAACAACAATCTCTTCTGTAAATTGCTTTATTTATTCATGTTTAATTTGTCTGTTTAATTATTTTATTATCATTTATAATTAACATTATATTTATCTTTATCACAGATATACCTATCATGGATAAAAAAGTTATATATAATGCTCATCAAATTTCTCCGAATAACTACCAATGTATATTGTTCATGCTTGATTTAACTTTTTAATTATTTTATTATTAATAATAATAATTAATAGTATATTCATCTTTTATTTATGGATTTACCTACCATGAATAAAAGGATTATAGGTAGTATTCATCGAATTTCAATTAAGTAGCCGTTTGGCCATGAAAAACTTTTACTTTTTTCTGAAAAATTATTTCACTTTAATGAAAATAGTGAAAACTATAAGTGTTTGGCCATGAGAACTTCAAATACAATTCCGAAATTGTATTTGAAAAAGTGAAAACAAGTTTTACTTATTTTCACTTTTTTCGCTCATAGTTCTCCCACGAAATTCCAAAAATAACTTTAATTTATATTCATGGTCAAACACAACTCCAACTCTAACTTCAATTCCAACTCCAACTTCGAAAAATATAATTTTCATGGCCAAACGGGGCCTAAATAACTTTCAAGGTATATTGGTCATGCTTAACTTAAGTTTTAATAATTATATTGTTATTTATTATTAACATAATATTTATTTTTTTCACAGATGTATCTAAGAAAACTGAAGTTTTCACAAATTTGATGTACATAAATATCTCAAAAATGTAAATTGAGTATTTGAAAAATCAACAAGTACCATTGAAAAATGAAATATATAAAAGGGATTTAGCATATCATTTATATAAAGAATGAATGTGAATATACTTATATGTGTACAAATATTTCTTCTTTTATCTTAATATATTTTTCTTAAGTACACAAAACAACTATGAAACATTACTACATTACTTTTACATATCTACTTTTTTTTTAAATATAATATTGAATTGTTCTTTAAGCGAGATAAAGTAAAGGGGGAGAGAACAATACTAAGCAGTGAAAACTTAGAAAGAAGCTAATGCGGGGAAGGGGGAGAGGGGGATAGAGCAACATAATTATTGATTTTCAGAGCTTCCACAATCTAATAGAAAAATAGTTAAGTGTAGCTAGAGCAACCAAAAGATCCTACAAGGTAGAAGAGGCATGCGACATTGCTCAAAATTTACACTCACAACAAAAAATTCAAAAATGCATTAACAAAAAAGACAATGCACACCAACATGGGTTGTGGTACAGTGGATGGAGTTGTTCCATCTTTAATCAGAGGTCGAGGGTTCGACCCTGGGTATGGAGAAAGCTTTGTTGGGAGCGCTGCCACCTTAATGGGCCCTGCAACATGCTATCCGGATTAGTCGGGATTCTAATGCGGGCACCGAACACAGGATGAGAAATCAAAAAAAAAAAAACAATGCCCGAAAGTTGTAAACTTTTATTTAGTACCTTCACCTCAATTTTTTTAGGCTGGGACGAATTGAAGAAGTTGAAGGGAATTGTGAATCTTTTATTTATTGAACATTAAATTTTTTTTCAAATTTTACAAGAATACAATCAATACAAGAAAAATAGTAGAAGAAAATTGCATAAATAGGAGGAGTGGGGAGATAATATTATGAACTAATTTTGAAAATATTAATAAAGTAATTAGATAATACTCATATTACTATTTATAAATTTTAAAAGGAAGAAATATGGGATAGTAGAATTTAGCTATATGAAATCTTTAAATTGTAAACAATATTATAAAGAAAAGTATGAAACATAAAATCTCTTTAGCAATTACAATTTTTTTATGCATATAAATTTGGTTAGAAATGGGAGACGAAATGTGGTGGAAATATTAACATAATATCTTTAATTGTGAATAATATAATGAAAAAATTAGAAACATAAAATTCTTTATACAATTACATAATTGTTCTTTCGTATGGATTTGGTTAGAGTTGGGATAATTGGGGTTGGGGAGGGGTAAAGGTATGGGGGGGTCGGGGATAGATCTTTTTTTTATTTTATTTTTAAAATTGAAGTGTGGGGTTGGGGAAGGGGGTAGGGGGTAGGGGGTAGGAAAATATTTATTTTTTCTACATTTCACTGAAAAATAATATGATAGTTGAACTGTATCAAGGTAATATGATTTAACATGTCCGAACGAGACATTTCAATATAAAATGATTAGAAATAATACTTTAATATTATCTGTACATCGCACGGGTACGTATACTAGCATATATATAAAAGTAAAACTAAAAGTAAGACAAGAAATCAAGTGGCAAGATATTAAAAAGTCACGTGATAGTTTTTAGGACAAAACTTAGTAGTTTTGTTATAACAATTTTGAATTAAAAGATCAAAAGTATTTGAATTTAAAAAAATATTATCCTTTATTTATTTATTTGAAAAAGAATATAATTAGCTTGAAACTAAGAACCTTAAGAATTCTAAATGAACTCTTATTATTCATAAACTAATCCCTTTTAATGTTCTAAATATAAAAGATAATAATAATAAGAATGACACCAACAATAAATAATAGTAGTAACACCAACAATAAATAATAGTAGTAGTAGAAGTATTAAAGTATACATGTAGTAGTAATACTTTAGTCTAAAAAAATGTAGTAGCAGTAGTAAAATAATAATAATAATAATAATAATAATAACAACAACAACAACAACAACAATAATAATAATAATAATAATCTATCTATCTATATTTATATTTATAACCTATAATCTATATCTATAATCTATAATATATTAAAAATGTGAAGGCCTTAGAAATGTCGTTTGAACTTTTTGTCTTTCATTAAAAGTCTTTGTTTTAGACAAAATCATTTTTTTCATTACTTTTTTCTAATATTCAAAAGTTAAAAATTAATTAAATATATTTATGGTAAAATCTTTCCTCATTAGAAGTCATCAGAATAGATGACAACTAATCTTTTTCCATTGGTTTGAGAATTCTAAATCAACCAAATTTGATTTTTAATAAGATTTAAAATTGTCTTTTCCTACATTCTTCAAATAAAATTTTAATTATACATAAACACTAATACATATTACAAAACTAATAATACCCAAAAAAGCAAAAACGTGCATACCTGAAAAGGAAAAAACGTACCTTATTTTTAAATTTTTACTTCCTTTACTTATATTAGTTCTAAATTCAATGATTGTTTTCTATATTCTTCAAGTAAAATTCTAATATACATAAGCACTAACAAATTAGTTAAAGTCCTTATTTTATCTAAGTAACAAATCATAATATTTAACACTCCTAAATTAATTAGAACTTTACCATGTATTAAAAAAAAAGAATTTCTACAATTCTATTTAAGTAATATTTTGATCATACTTTACAACAAAAATATGTCATTTCTTCTACTTTTATTTTTTCTTTTTTTTTTTGAATTTTATTGATTTTAATTTTAATTAAAGTTATCTTCTTACTTTCATTATTGTCATCCTTCTATCTTTCTTTATTCATTTTAGTTAATGAATTTAAAGATTATATATGAATTATATCTAATCAACAATTGACATATATTGTTTCATTTTAACAATTTATTGCGTTACTCTTTCAGTTGCAAATTTTTGATAGAAAAATTGGATGAAACAAATGTGTTGTCGCCGAATGAAGTATCCAAAAAATTGAAGGTTTATCTCGCTGGAAAAAATCAAGATTTATACTACATGCGTGGTGATTCTCTTTTGATTACTACAAATTTTACTCCTTGATAGTTTTTACATAAATTCTAAAGGCAACACTATATAGCACTATTATTATAGTTATTGCTCTTTTTCTCTCTGAAAGGTTATCCAATTATAACTTTTTATGTGTCTTTGTTGTGTATAAAGAACTTTAAGTTTCTTCCTATTTTTAGTGACCAGTTTTTGTTTTTAATGAATGATAAATGGAGTTCTAAGTTAAAAAAAATCGTATTATAAGGGTATATCAAGAGTTTGTTACTTGATGATGCGGTTCATGTGAATATCATTGTTCTTCTTTTTGAGACTCAAAAGAGATGAACGAGAGTGTATTAAAAAGAAGAGGAGGTGAACAAAAGATAAAATTCTGTAGCTCTTACCAAATTCACTATATACTATTAATTTGTTGTCTAATCTATAGAATTATGTTATGTAATATGTATCAGAAATTAAAATTTTCTTTTATATATGGATTATTCGTCTTTTTAGTTGTGTGAAATTTTATAGATCAATTTGTACGTAATAAGAATGTAATCAATGATTTTGTAAAGATTTGACTTTAAAAGCAAGAAAAGGTTTTAAATATAAAAAGAAAAAAAATAATTGTTCCACAAATGGTTCAAACTAATGTGTTTCTCTTAGCCTCTAATAGTAAGGGAAAGAGGTATTGCGTGAAAAACGCAAAAGTGATGATGTAAAATATATAGGTACTTACACTAAAAAATATATTTATATTTATATTATTATATTAAAGTGTGAAGAATATTTGAAACATGATATAAATTTTTACACTTCATTAAAAATTTTCGTAATAGATAAAATTATTTAATTTTAAACATGATATAAATTTCGCACGTGCGGCTAAACTAGTTATATTAAAACTGTGAATGACGTTAGAGATATTATTTGAACTTTTTGCCCTTCATTATAAAAAAGATTCTGCAATAGACAAAATTGTCTTTTTACTATTTTTTTTAATTTAAAACTTCAAATTAAATAATATATATTTTTACTAGGTTTTGTTCCATAAAAGTCCTAACACTGATAAACAAGCTTTGAAGTCGTCTACCATTATAAATCTAATACCCTACGTCTAAATTATAGATTAAAGGAAAAAACGATAAGCAACAACCTCCAATACTCTGGCTTGAGTTATTATAATGTTAGCTTTTTTCATGTTGGGTTAGCTGAATTATTGTACAAAAAAACAACTAAAGAGGCAGCAAAGATTGAATGAGAATTGAAAGATTAAACGTGAAATAATTGGACTAGAGGATTGGGATTTTACCGTGATTCTCTTCCAAAATTAATAGCTTTTTCTATCACGCACGGTAACTTTAAATTGTCATATTTTATTAATTAATAATTACTGCTAGAATTTTGTAAAATTTCCTTAATCTAGCATAATTATGTAGGCTTTGATGCATGTTCGATGCTTTATTTTATTTAATATAAGTGGTAGAAGAAAGTTTGGTCGAAATTTTGAGAAATTTTTGTATAAAGATTTGGTTCAATTATATTATTCTAATATCTCGATTAGCACGTTATTATCAGTTATATGAATATGTATGTTTCGGACAATTAGGCTTTGAGGAGTTTTTTACTTTACGAAATTTTTGTATCAAAATTAGGTTTAATCGCATTGATATCTCGATTATTATAGTATTTTATTGTAATTTCTACTCTATTGTTGCCTTCAATTTACCTATAGTTCCATATGTGTAGCTTTTCTTTCATTCCCTCTATATCTTAATTTCAAGAAAAGTAAAAATTAATTTTATTTGATTTTGTAGGAATAAATTGCTCTTTCTCATGACATCCACAACTAGCTCGAAACTCATTGTAAGCTTCTAAGCTTCAGATTTCAAAGATATATTGATTTCTCTTTCTTCTATTCTTTTCACTTGAATTCTTTGACTCTCTATATCCCTTAGGTTTCCAATTTCAGGTCTTTGTTTAGTATCTTTCATTATAACTAATTGTTGTAACTAATGATTTGTACGAAGTTTTAGTCACGTGTTAGTCTTTTTTCAAAAAAAAAAATTAGGATTCATTGGGCTTACCTCTAAAATGACTCAAATTAATATGCTATTGAAATTTTGCCCTATGATATGCTCCATGTGTTAAACATACAGTGTTCAAGGAGCTTAGATATATTGTAAAATAGACCATAATATTAAGAAGTACCAAGTACGTATTTATGTTATTAGATGCTATGTTAAGTTGTATAAATTTAATTTTTCAGATGCTTAAAAAAAAAAAAAAGAAGTACCCTTCTAAGCATGTTTCGTAACGAGAGTGTTGGGCCCGTGCAAAAAGTTTTTTTCTTATTTTGGATTTGGTGTGAATTGAACTTATTGTGTTACTCTGTGAATCTGCAAAATGGTCGTTATTATATAAAGGTTGTCGAAGCGACGGCATTGAAGGACTGAGAGTGCTTGTTGGTCGTCATTGATGGATTTGTCTTTGAGAACCATTTAGATTTATAAAAGTCAATTCAGGTTTAGAAAAAATTTGTAGTTCAAGTTTTTTTTTTTTTTTTTTGTAAAGAACTACCTATCTTTTTCATCGTAGTTTTTTTAGGGGGTAGGGGGTGGATTTCTTCAGTGCTTTTTGGGTTATAATAGAGGAATCCTCAAAACAAATAATAAGGAGTTCATAATCAATTTCTTTTTTATTTATGATTCCTGCTTTTTTTTTATACTATCTAGCTTTTATGTGCAATTTAGTTCTAATATTATTGCTGTAGTATTTTTATTTCAAGAAATTTATGATTTTTTATATATATATGAATTAGAAATGAGGTTATGAAAATTAAATATTACGATAGAAAATTGATAGATAATTGAGCTTTGATTCTAGAAGCACCATATCTGGTCGTGGTCGCTTCTTTTACAAATATTCTCTTATAGAATTTAATTAAATTTGTAACATTTTCTTGCTCTCATTAATTTACATGTACAATAAACTTTGAGGATATAATTTGCTATCCTAGGACTTTAGTTTTATGTTTGGCCACAATGTAGTGTTTAGAGAATGGAGATTCCTAGGACTCTATCTAAGTTTTATGTGATGCAACTCAGAGATCATAATTATTGGGGATGGAAGTAGGATTGGCATTAAAAAAAGTTCCTTGAGGAGAAGGCTATGTAATATGCTATACTGCTATGTTGATGAGCTAAGGAAAGGTTTTGCTAAAGGAAGGCTTCTTTCCATAGATTAGCTAATTGACATGTTGTTGTGTTCACTATTGTATTTGCTTTTTGTAACATTTTCTTAACACAGGCCATTCAACATTGATATCTTAATTATAGTGATTTTTTTGGAGCATAACAAGGAATAAGTTTATTATTTGAGATTCTCATAAATTCGTCATCACATTATTGTTAGGTTTTTCAAGCACAGTAATTTTTTCAGTTTCATTCATCAGCTTAAAACATATGTAGGTATCTTTTTACTTCTAACTCATATCTAATTTTTGCATCACTTTCTTGATTTTGAATATATTCTATGTGTTAGCTTCAATTTTTAATTAGTTAGCGTTTATAAATATTTCAATTTAGAACTTTATTATATATACATTATATTAATGATGATGAAAGGGAGCCTTGAAGTAACTAGTAAAGTTGCTTCCATGTGATCAGGACGTCACGGGTTCAAGCCTTGAAAACAGCCTCTGGCAGAAATGCAAGATAAGACTGCGTACAATACACCCTTGTGGTGGGGCCTTCCCCGGACCCTGCGCATAGCAGGAGCTTTAGTGCATCGGGTTGCTCTTTTTATATTAATGGTGATGTCTAGATGGTGATCAATTTTGTGGGAAGTCTGAATAGCTCATTTGTGTTTCAAGAAGATGTGTCTTGCTGAATTGAGATCTTTTGTATAGATCTTAGAGGTCGTTTGGTAGAGTGTATTGAAAAATATAATGCATGCATTAGTTAATGTGTATTACTAGTACCTTATTTGGTTCATCTTTTTGCCTATGTATAACTAATGCAAGCATTAATTATATACTCGATTGTGTATTAAAGTGTGTATTAGTAATACAAAGACTTTTAACACATGCATTAACTTATTAAATGACCTTAATACCCCTCAATTTCCCTCTCAAAATATTTCACAATTTCTTTTCCCGCCATTTTAATTTTCAACAGCGAATCTTCTCAAAATATTTCACAATTTTTTTTCTACCATTTTAATTTACAACAATGAATAGTTGATCTAAATAACCGCAACATATTTTTGCTTTACTTCTAGGGTCTTTAAAAAGATTAAAAAAAAATCTTGAGATTATTTCTTAAATTTACATCTTGTATTTTATTTTTATTTCGACTATGTTAATCCGTTGGCGTAACATTTCATACACAAAGACGAAGGTCTTGCAATTAATCCTAAATCTCTATATACTAACAATACTAATTATGTTTGAGATGACAAAAGAACTTTGTTGTAAAAAAGTGTACAAAGTCAAAGAAGAGTATTTTTGTAAACAAACATTTCTTTTATAAAAAGTATGTAAGATATATTATTTCTTATACATCAAACCAAATAATGTATAAGAAATAATACATGCATAACTAATACAAGCATAACTAATGCAAGCATTACTAATACATTATATTCTGCATTGTTCTTATGCACTCTACCAAACGACCCCTAAAAGTAGTAGGTGGAGGGACTAGCTCTTTACTAGCTCCATAATGTGATAAAAATAGCATTATTATCTTAGAAAAAGCTAACTTGATGATTGTTCAATATTGATATTGATTTTTGTTTCTTCGATATTTAAACTTGTAGAACTGTACTGAATATATTATTGTTATTGCTATTATAAATTTGATATGTTTTGACTATTCTTATAAAGAATTTTTATAGTTATTCTTCATAACTCTTTTGGCTGTTTGTAATTTTAAACCTTAGAAGTTATTAAGTTGTAATTTTATACTTCTACCAATACAAAGACTTATAAGTTATTAAGTTGTAGTTTTATACTTCTACTAATACAAAGACTTATAAATAGTGTACAATTGTCTTTAATATTTGTGCTCCAAATAAATGTATATTCGCCAGGCAATTAAAATCATCTTAACGTGAGCAGTCTTCTTCTCACTCAACCAATTCATATCATTATCAATAGTACTTTAGTAACTTTTTCATCTTCTTTAATCACCGAAGTCTTTCTTTATTTTTCATTACATATGTTTGTTACTTTTTAGTTGATAGATGGGCAATCTTTTGCTATATGTATGCATACAAATACAGTTGGAAGCAAGCCAAAAGGGAGTAAACAAATCAGTTCGATAAATAAACACTTGCGAAATAATGATTTAAATAATTATCAACTCATGTTGAATAACAACTCGATATGAAAACTACATTGTACCGATGCATAAAATACTTATTGTGACTATATATGTAATCATGGAAGACTTCCAACTTGAGCTTAACTTAACAACATAAGTATGAAAATCAATGAGTCACGCCATTTATTCCTAGGAGGATTGGGAGTCATATATAGCCTTAATAGGTTTGTCAACGAACATGATAGTGACTGGATAAGCGTCCTTAGAAGCAAGAACAATATGATAAAGAAGAGACTCCACTGAAAGGATTTTTTTTCTTTTTGTGGAACATATGGTTTACTAGAAAAAATAATTAACATAATAATAGGTCAAATAAAATTAGCACTAACATGCGATAGGAAATTTCTAGATATCACAAACCTTAGACAGATCGTTGGAGAGCCACTAATAATAGGATATAAACTAAACACGGATGGCTCAACACAGTGAGATCAATTTGATATATCAAGTGATGCTCGACACTCTTGGTGATCGAATACATTATAGGGAGGTTCAGATTTTTAGAAGAATCAAATGGGAACGTTTTGTGAATGGGTAACCAAAAGCTCTGTCCTTTCTTTCTGTCTATTTTACTTGGGTCGATATGATTGATTCTGAATTAAAGAATTCAGATTAAAGGAGCTTACTTTGTCGATTAACAGTATTCATAATTTAGATAAATAAAATCAATACTTGTATTTATTTATTTTGTGATTTAGAATTTTTTCCAATAAAGTTTATTTTATAAATTTGTGTCAAATTTCTCATTTAATTAAATAAATAAAATACACGTGCAACGCATATACCTTAGACTAGTAGTAATAACAACAACAATAGTAGTAATAATGATAGTAATATTTTTTTAAAAGATGATTTGTCTTTTAAAAAAAAAAAGAAAAGGAAATTAGAAGTTTATAATATTGTAATAAAAGATTTAAATTAAAAAATTAAAAATATTTAAATTTTAAAATATTAGGTTTTTAGAATAAAATATTTTTTTTAATTAACTTAAAATTAGGAACCCATAATTAAAGAGTCCTAGCAGCAGCAGCACCACCACCAACAACAACAACAATTAAAAAAACATAGTTGTACTTTTGTTTATTTATTTTTTAAAAAACATAATAGTAGTAATAATAGCAGCATCGCCATTGAAGAGTTCTAAATAGACTTCTACTCTTTCATAAATTTATCTCTTTAAAATTTAAATATTATAGAATATATCTAAATATAATTTATTTAAATATTAAATTAAAGATAAAATTAATATTCATGATTGAAGAGTTCTAAATAAACTTCTACTCTTTCATAAACTTATCTTATTTAAAATTTAAATATTATATAATATATCTAAGTATAATTTATTTAAATATTAAAGTAAAGATGAAATAATAAAAACAACAACTAATAGTAGTAGTACGCAATATGTTCATTAGTGTCAATAATAATAATTATAATAATAATAATAATAATAATAATAATAATAAACATAGTAGTGCGTAGTAGTACACATATAGAAGTATTTTTATTTTATTTATTTTTTTAAATCATAATAATAGTAATAATAGTGGTAGTAATAATAATAATTAGTTTAAAGTTTAAAAATTGAATTTGATAGTATTAAATAATTTTTGAGATGGCTGCAACTTTTTCATTTTATTTTATTATTGGACTTTTTAAATTCAAAATAATCTTTTAATAGAGTTTTCACAATTAAAATTTAAGATTAAGATAATAACAAAATGAAAGATAAGGGGTTTAAAATTTGAATTTAATACTTGCAGTTTTATAGATGACTACAACTTCTTCACATTATCATAATCATAGGATTTTTAAATTTTAAGGATATTTTATAAGAAGCGTTATCTTAATAAACACAAAGACAAATGAAATTAAAATTTAACCAAAATTATTTCAATACTTCTTTTTTACTTGAGATAACATGTTAATATTTAGAATTTTCAAATTGAAGCATAGAGATTGATGATGAAACTCCTTAAATTTTTTCAGTTATTATTCAAATGGATAATAAATGCAAATTATTTCTTCTATCTACTCAGAAATTGTCAACACACATTTTTCCTCTTTTTTTTAATATATTTTTTTTTTTGTAAAAGCCGATAAAATGATCCATCTTCATAAGATATGTAAAATATAATTTATATTCACGCTGATTATGTTCTCACAATTGTAAAATGTATACAGAAATTACGTAACTTTATGACAATTTTCTTCTATCAATTTATTTATATAGCAAATGAAACAGTTTTTACATAATTTATGTTACTTGATATGTTCATAAATTAAATAGTTATGTAGCAATATTACATTAAATAATTTTTGCAGACGACAAACTATGGCTACACATAATTACCTCATCAATGAACAACCATGTTTGAAGATACAATGACGATTGAGTATCCGCGTTAAATAAGTATGACATATTCTAGATAATGAGAGGTAACTTGTAATCCTTTTAGGTTAATTTATTTATGCATGTACATATTTTTTGTTAAATAGTTCTATATATTCTAATTGCAAGGTTGTATTGATACTGATTTTATTTCTATGTCTATATATATGTATATATTTTTTATTTAACATCATACGACTTTCTGATCTGTAAATGTCTGATTGCCAGATTGAATTATCGTTATAATTTTTTAAAAAAATATGAAATAACTTATTTTAAAAAAATTATTTCATTGTATATATTGATAGCTTCTTTGAAATTTTATGAAAACTTTCACTCTGAAAATTAAGATAAACTTTCTCAAATTTGTGAGGGGACAATGGATGGGTGGGGTTAAGAATTCTTTTAAAAAAAACTTTAAAAAAATTATTGGGAGAGGGAGGGTCGAGGGGTACGAGGTGGGTGGGGTAAGAAATTTTTTTGAAAAAATATAAAATTTGAAATAAATTCTGCTGGGGTGGGTGAGTGTAGGGGTGGGGTGGATGTGGAATTTGGTGGGATGGTCGGATGGATGATTTGATAGTGGTATGAACATTTAATTGAATCAATTTAGATAATGTAATAATAAATTTAAATATAATACTTAAAAATAATAAAATTATGAAAAAAGAACAAAGCTTGAAAATTTAAATGAAAATAATAAAGTATATGTTCTTAGTTTTTAAATTGAGAGTGATGAAATTTATTTAAAATTAAGTATTTTCAATATTTAAAATTTAAAATTGAAAGATAAAACTTAAAAATAAAAAGAGCAATTAATTAGTTGTAATTTCATTATTATAATTATTTTTAATATTTCATAATGAATTTAAAATATGTTAATGTGATACAATAAAAACTGATTAATTTTATTACTTCAAAGTTAATAAGCTCATATTTTTAATGAATATTTTTAAAAAAAATATTTTGCACATCCCGCGGATATTTATATTAGTTTTTTTAATTATATTTATATTCATTTTTTAAAAGGGAAAACAAATATTCTCCTTCTTCCTCCATAATTCATTCTTACTCAATCTCTCTATAATTACGAATTATAGTATAATGTTTTTAATTTTTAATTCATGAATTTTGAATTTGCAACAAAATTGATGGTAATAAATATTATATGTTAATAATGTATTTTTAAGCTGTGAAAATTGTATACAACCTATTATTCATATATGATTAAGTTGAAATCAATTTAAATATAGAAAAATCATATTTTAAATGATTTTTAATTTTTGAGATTTCAATTTATGAAATTGATATATAAGATTCATATTCTTATAACTGTTTTTAGTGTATAAAAGTGGTACATAATATAATATCCACGAATTAGTATAGTAAATTTTATTAAAGTCAGTTTATATACTCATGTCGTACTTAAGTAATATTTTTTTTTGAGTTCTCAATATATGAGATTGACATTAAAATTGGTATCGATGAAGTTTCGTAAATGTCACATTTGTATGAAAAGAGTCTTATGAATGTGACAATTGATAAGAAAACTGATGTTGTATATTACATAACTTTTTAAGTATAACTTTTTTAGTGTATGTAATGAATATTTAATGAAAAACTATCACCGTACATATTAAAAATAAACTAATTGATAATTGTTTGGTATCACATAATTTTTTGTTGCAATAAAAAAGGTAATAAGCATTAGCCATGGTTAATATTGGTGTTGATTCACCATATTAGTTTTACTTTCTGGCAATCAATATAGTTCAACATTATACAAGTATAGTCACAACTTGCAATAAACAATCTAAAAAATACACACAAAATAATTTTCACATATTGTAAAACTCTATTTATTAATTGGGTCGGGTTTAAACTGATGAAGTGTTACAGTTTTTTTGCAATGTTGCACTTCCTCGTTTTTCATTTTTCATTATAAGTACTTTATTTGTCAAAGTTAATTCTCAAAGTATGTGTCATATTTTATTAAAAAAATTAGAAAAGAATTTTTTTAAAAAAAAATTAGCTTTATTTTATTATAATTTATTGAAAGTCACTGTTGTGATAAAAAAGATAAAATCTATGAATAAGGGAAGAAGAATTAAAGGAATAATGTGTATCGATGTAGACATATTTATCAAATTTTACTTCTTAATTTAAGAACAAATTTTGTAACTTTACTGATAAAGTTAAAAAAAAAAAGGTATAAATTGTTATGAAATATAAAGTAAAGAAGAAGAAGAATAGAGAAAGAGGAGAGAGTAATTCTTATTTCTCTTGAGAGATGTCCTGATGGGTTAATTACAATGAAGGAAAATCCCTTTATTTATAGGGGAAAACTAACTTCAGGATTTCTAACTTTTCATAAATATACATTCACTATATATGATAAAGTAGACATTAACTATATATGGTAAAGTAGACATTCACAATATATGATAATATATTTATAACACTCCCCCTTGAATGTCTAATTGATAGATAATGTGCCTCGTTAAAGCCTTACTAGAAAAAAACTCAGTGAAAAAAAATCTAGTGAAGAAAAAAGAGTACACATCTCTAACAATACGCATATAGGCTGCCTCATTAAAAATCTTACAAGGAAAAAGAGTACAACGCGTATTAACTCTCCCTATGAAAACATCCTTGAACCTTTGCATCCTGATCTTGTGCACCATCTTTTTGAAAGTTGTAATTGGAGGATAATTGTTAAATAAATTAGTCACATTATCACTTGAACGAATCTATTGCACGTTAATATCACCTTTCTTTTGTAGCTCGTGTGTATAGAAAAGTTTTGGCAAAATGTGCTTCGTTCTATCTCCTTAAGTCCTCCCTTAGTTGTGTTGTGCATGGTGAATTATCCTCATAAAAATCATGGGTACTTTATCACATTTCAAACTACATTTTTTGTGAATGAGATGTATCATGGACCTCAACCACACACTAGTGGTTTGCTTCATGAATAGCTATTATCTCATCATGGTTCGATTAAGTAGCTACAATAGACTACTGTATATATCTCCAAGATATGGCAATACCACCACATATGAACACATGGTCTGTTTCATATAGAGCTTTATGCGGGTCAAATAAGTACCCAACAACAGCATGACCAATAACATCGGCACTACAATATTTAGAATAAAATAAGCCCATATGTTTGATCTCATTTCAATGTCTCCTAATAAGAGCATAATTGAAAACTCTCCAAGAGTTCTAATAATTTTCAAGCTATAAGCTTATACAATATAAGGATTATAAATAAGTTTCCCAGAAACTTTTATATTCTGCAAACATTTTGAATCCTTAAAAATTTTTTATATAAATTTTGTCAAGTGACAATATTCAACATCTCATGTATGACATCTTCAAGTGTTTGTACTGCAAATAAAATAAGTTTTATGCTTACCAAGATGTATCCTTTCACGTCATTTGATAAATGTTTCTACGTCAGCATGCTTAAATAAACGTAGAATTCAGATCCTCGTGATCTTTCACAATATTGCGCCAATATTATATCAAAGATATTGATGATATATCATTTCATATCGGTTCACAATGCAACATAACATTTTGAGATCTCATCACTTCATTATTTTCAAGTACCTGAACCTCTCATAAGGTTTCATGAAGTGTTATAGCGTAGGTTCTTCAAGAGTACATTGCCTTCTTATTATGATTATTTTCTCCTTATCCTTTTCAAGGATTATTTTATTTGAAAGCGATTGGTCTACTACGCTTCATATATGCATAGACTTTTCCCTTTAGGGACACAATAAGAGCACTTGCAACTTAAATATGAGATATTTTCGGCATTTGACTTGAATTATCTTTTGAATGAGGATCTAATGATAATTCCTAACGTATTTCATAGCTGTTTATAATCTCCCCCGTATGTTAGGAAAACTAATATACATCCTCCGTATTCTTTGAGGAATTCATCTTTGTGCACCATGACATATTTATTAATCGTATACCGCACATCAAAACTATTAGATGGACAACGTGTGATTCCTGACTTAGAACCAACTTTGAGGGGAAATTAATCATAATTTATTGGTTTGATGCATGCAAGTACTTTTGTATATAATATTTCAAACCAACACATGAAGTTTTTTGTTCTCATTAGCAACGTTTTAACTATTTATTGATGGCATTCGATGCTAACCCATCGTCATCAAAATGAATTATCTTAATTACAAAATCTAAAAATTATGCTCTTAACTCAATTTCATTAATCAAGCAACTTTATGAATGTCAAACTGTAGGCTGACAATAAACGTACAAGTGATCATCTTATATCGATGTATTTTAACAGATCATATGACGGGTGAACGGGCCCATATTCACCTCTTATACTTTTCAGAATTTAGGGAATCCAACCCCAACATTAGTTGGTCCAACCAACTTATCATGAGAACAAGCAACATTAAAAGCTCATGAAGAATTTTTGAATTCTTCAATATGTATTTAATACTTAATATGCACAATTTTGGATGACGCAATCGTTCATGTCAACTTATGAACTTTTATACTAGTAAACTCCAAGTTTATCATGACATGTACTCTTTTCTTTAATAAATTTCATATTTACTATGATATGAACAGATTTCAGTTTTACTACTTGGAAAATAGATTTCAAAATAACTCCTCTCAATTATTCTACCTCTTTCGGAGGTGAATTGCGGAACCATCACAATCAAGTGCACATTTGTATTGATAAGCTTTACTAAATATCATCGCATTCACTCAGGGAATAGATCTATGCTTATAACAATTAAAATGATCATTCTCATGAATGAAATATAATTGTGCCTTAAGCTTATCAAATTGATAGTTTATAATCTTTTTTACGATATTACTACTTCAGGAGCAAATCGAGGTGTGCATAATGTAGAGAATTTTTCTCTAACATATCTTATAATCATAATAAGCGTGTAAAAATACTATCATTTTTTATGATTATCATTATATTGTCCCTTCACGCTTGTATTCGTACATTCAATCATTTGTCTTCTTTTGGACATATTATATACTGCTACCATATTCAGTTTAAAGAATGAAGCATTTTCAACGGGACATGCCTCATGACTTTTCAGCAAACACCTATTAGTTTGCCTTAGCCATCATAATATCATCAATGTGGTGCATTGAGATTCAAACTCAATGTCTTATCTATGTAAAAACATCTTAGGCTATAAATAGATGAGACCTGAACCCTACATCTTATCATCATGGTGCATTGAAACTTTTAACCCAATGTCTTACCCTCTTAATGAGATGAGAATTAAATCATCATCATAATTTTTTAACAATATTGTTCTTCATGAACAAATTTAAAGCATAATTGATTCTAAATCAATTATTTTTCCTCAAATCCAACAATAATTATATCATTAGTAGAAAAAGATACGAATAATATAAGGAATTACTAACCTTGCAATTACCTTTAGATCTATAATCTCACTTTTTTTAGTAAAGTCTCGTGCTGATAACGTGTTATAAAATATAAAGTAAAGAAGAAGAATAGATAAAAAGGAGAGAGTAATTCTTATTTCTCTTGAAAGGTGTCTTGATGAGTTAATTACAATGAAGAAAAACTCCTTTATTTATAGGGAAAAACTAACTTTGGGGTTTTTAACTTTTCCATAAATATACATTCACTATAAATGGTAAAGTAGACATTCACAATATATGATAATATATTTATAACATAAATAAAGATAATTATCTTGAGCCGGGGGTCTATTGGAAACAGTCTCTCTACTTCTTCGGAGGCAGCGATATAGACTGCATACATCTTACCCTCCCCAGACCCCACTTTGTGGGAACACACTGGGTTTGTTGTTGTTGTTGTATAAATAAAGATAATTATTGAAATCAAAATTTATTCTTACCATAATTATCAAAAAAGTTAATAAGGAGAGATAGAGTATTAAAGACTAAACAATAGGAGAGAATAACAGATAATATTTTTTAAAAATTATTATAACTTATAATTAAATCCTTAATTTAATAATTATATAAAACTATTGCTATAACTTGCAATAAGCAATAGAGCATAATTTTCACTTAAAATAAGAGTTCAGGCCCAAACCAACCCAATTGAAAAAGCAAATATCGGCCCAAGACCATATGAGCATAAATCCTCACCCCTCCAAAAAATCACAGCATCTCCGCAGCTATCAATACTTGTCTCCCTTGTTTCTGCAGCCTATTCCAGGTGTGTGAGCGCCTCATCTTCTTCCGGACTCCTATTTCGTGGTAACCATATAGCTAAATATTGTAAATATTATTTATTCCATCTATATAATTGTGTTTCAGGTGATTCGCTCTTGCGGAATATTTATCAGTGATGTACTAGTTTTCATGGATTCCTGGCCATGAAAATTGTGACTATTTTTGAAAACAAAATAGTTCCTTAGTTCCTCGATTCATTCCCTGGTAGGGATGGCAATGGGCGATTCATTCCTTAGTTTTCATGGATTCCTGGCCATTAAAACCGCACCGCGTGCCACTTAAACCTGCATAAACCCGCCCCACAATCATACCCTCGGATAACCGCAACGCCCCATGTTTTTATTTTTTCCCTTTTTTTTTTGAAAAATTTGTAAGTGTATTGAAAATCATAATATTTTCAAATCTACAACTAGAAAATAATAACTAATTTCTATTATATCACTTTTCACTAAAAAAAATTTATCAAAAAGTATAACGTGTATAAGTAATGATCAAATATCATATTTTTATTCAAATGAATAGAGATGTTAAAAAAACTACTATAAAATTATTTATTTGTAGTGTTATGTATGTAGTTTTAAGTATCATAAAATTTAAGTAAAGAACACATATACTTTTAGGTATATTCACGAGAACAATATTAATTTTTAGCTTTTTTATTATTTTAAACCTGCATATACCCGCAACCCGCGCCGCACCATTTTAAAAAAAAATTACTTTAACCTGCACGCACCCGCACCGCACCGTATACCTTAAAACCCGCACCGCATAGCTTAAAACCCACACCGCCCTATTGCCATTCCTATTCCGTGGCGTGAAATCCATTGTTGGCAAAGCATCCTTGTGTACAAATTGGAGTTGTTTTTGAATTTTTATGAGTAATTTCGAGTGAAAAAGGTGAAATTTTTTTAAATTCCTGAAAAATTTTGGAAAGTTGAACTCCGGACTATTATGGCCAGAAGAGTTTTTCGGAGTTTAGGAAAAAATAATAAATATTCATGGCCTCTGGAAGAGTTTCAAAAATAATTTTTAACTTTGGGAATATGTTATATAACAAAATTTTACCCTTCTTTTCTATGATCATTCACAAATAATATAATGAAAAACATAACCATGGAACTGTACTTTTTTGGGTAATTGCCTAATGTCATAGCATATGTATAGCCGATTTTGTATCAGATGTATAGCTGACGATATTTTTGCTTCGCTGAAGTACTGAGCTACTTCTAGGTGTGATAAGAAATGGTGCGTGCATACAAAGTAAAAGGGGAGAAGAGAAAAAAGAAAGGGGAAAATTATGATAAAGAAGAAATCGAGGAACATTTGGAAGAGGAACCAAAGGTGTCAGAAAAAAGAGCAAAGATGGAACACACTGCGGCAGACACTGAGGCAGCTGAAAGAGTTGTAGATTTACTAGCTGGCATTCCTGTTGTTGCAACTGATCAAACCAGTAAACCTGGTGTTATTTTTATCGTTGAAAGAGCTTCTCTGGAAATTGCTAAAATTGGAAAGGTCTGTCTGTCTGTCTATGCAATGTCATTTGGTTTATCTACTTTTATTATGGTTTTGATTACACAGCTTTGGAATGTCTGCTTTAGAAGAAGCTTGTAGCTTTTTCAGTATTATATTTATCCAATAGTCCATCTTGTTATTCCCTCCTTTATGATTTGTTTGTGTGGTTTTGACTTGATACAGAGTTTAAGAAAGCATAGACGACTTTTGAATCTTGTGGTCTTAAACTGAATGTACTAAAGCCCTCGTTAATCTTGTGGTCTTAAACATGCCATGTGTAAAGCTAGAGTTAAAGAGTTGCCGAAAAAAAGGAAAGAAACATTCTTTTGAAATGGACTAAAAAGGAAAGTAAGGGAAAGGGAGTATTTATCTTTGGCATCACATATAATGCTCACCCTTCCCTTTACTGTGTATAAAAGAAGGGGAAGTTATTGTGTGTAATGATCTCTTCCTCTTGTTGATGCAGACTTACCAACTTCTGAATTCGGATGAACACTCCAACTTTCTGAAGAAGAATGGTCGAAACCCTTCGGATTATCGGCCTGATATTGCTCATCAGGTTAGTTGACTTTGGAACTCCGGGCCTGTCTTGTTGCTCAATATTCCTATACTATGAACAGTATGGTGTTCCTGTAGACTTCAGATTTAAGTGTGTGTCATTTGAGACACTATCTACCTATGGTCCATAGATCAAGGGTAACCACTAACCAGCAAGAAGTTGTTTTGTCAACTTTTTGTGGAGATGGCTGGTGGATTGGGCTGGTCAGGTATTGAGTCCAACAAGTGAAAGTATGTTGTGAGTTGCTACTTGATCCTGTTAGAGTGAATGAACTGATTTGACTTTTAAACCTATGTTAGTCAATTTGGACAGCAAAAACTAAATCAAGCAAGCTGAGACACCAGAGTGTGTGTGAACTCGCACATGAGCTCAATTAATTGACATCAAAACATGCTCCTTTTGTTCCAATTTGTTTGATGGTATTTTATTGGGTAGAAATAAAAATAAATGAAGAGTTTTGGCACATAAGCTAAATATGTGTAAGGTGTCAAAATTACCCTTGTCATAAAACTATTTGTCTACGTGTAGTGAGACCTCCAGCAAGTCATGTTGATGGCAAAAAAGGGATGTAAAAAAGTTTATCATAGGGATAGTAAATGTAATTTAGATAGTTTCTACGTCAATGTAATTTAGATAGTTTCTAGACGTAGAATATTGGCAATCTTTTTTTTTTTTTAGGAGACAGGCAGAAATGGAAGTGTCAAACAAGTTGGGAATGGACTATTAAAGAATCTTTTAGATGATGTCTTCTAATCCAAGGTCAAGTTGAGTCTGAGTAACCTCATATTAATCAGTGCTTGAATTACTAAAGTGAAATGATGATAAGGAGAGAGATATCTGATGGTTGGCCACGAAATCGCCAAGCAGTAATTTTAGTAGCTCTTTGATAATATATTGATATTTATTTATTATTAGTGATTATGCACTCACTTCTCTAGTGGAACTTTCTGTTTAGTCCATGTGTACCCTTACCTTTTTCTAGATTTTGTGTTGTTGAATACATGGAATACGATTGCAAACAGATTCTTCTCATAAATTATGTCCCTTTTTAAAAATAAAAATAAAAAAGAACTTCCGGTGCAAGATGTGTACAACAAGTTTGTAAAGATGAGTTCTTTCATACTCTACAAAATATGTTATTTTATCTGCCCAGTAATCTATACAAGTGTGAATATTATGTGTACTCCAGAGGTAAATGAGAAACACCAAAATCATTTCCCTTTGCACTATGGATCTCTCTTTGACTTCCAAAACTCTGTAATTTTTTCTCCTCTGCCATTTTAGTTTATCAGAATGGAATCTCAACATAGTTGTGCAAAACATTATCCATTTCTCCATCTTCTGCCAAATGCCATCTTACCAATTGTCATGGTCATACTCCATTAAGCAAGATCTTGCTTATTCGATGTAGAATCTACTTATTCACTTCTACAGTCAGTATGTGTTTTGTGTCCCAGAGATAAGAAGAAAATTCTGCTGAAGAGTTTAGAGAGAAGATAACGAAGTTAGGACTATGGATAAGTGGCTAAGCCTGTTTTTTCGCGTAGTTACCCAACTAAAACTTAATGATTAAGTTCCTGCCGCTGTAAAAGGAGAAAGAAACAAAATATGACATCAGATGCCTACTCAATCCATCACCCTCTGGTCCGTGGAACTCAGGCTCTCTCTATGCTGCATTGTTTGATTTATACATTTGACTATGTCAACTGCAGCATGACGTCTGTCTGTCAGCTTCTTTATTCTTTCAAAAGCATTGCCATTACCTTACATGAAAAGCTGCAGTTATGGATTGCTTAGGCTGTGGGTTTCCTTTCCCATTTTTGTTCAGTGTTAGTTCTTTAGAGTGAGTTCATCAACTTGATCTTGCTTCTTTCTGGTTTAGGCTCTGCGTGTATATTGGAACTGGGGAGCATAGATGGAATTGCAGTGAAGAACCTAGTGCTTCTTCTTTATTACTTCCTCCGTCCATCTTTACTTGTCTATGTTTGACCTGACACACCTCTTACGAAGCAACAAATAGAAGGTTAACTTTACAAAATCACCCCTATTACTTATAAGTCATCTAAATATTGGTAAATGAAAAATATTTAATAGCAAGGGTAAAATAGACAAAAAATGGTAAATTATCTCTTGGTTTTCCAAACTGGACAAGTAAAGTTGGCGAACTATTTTTAGTATAATGGACAAGTAAATATGGATGAAGGAAGTATATAATTTCTTGTTGAAATAAGAAGAGAAAAGAAACTATAAACAGCAGTTGCTAAAAGTTCAATAGAAAAGGAGGACACAAGATTTTTCATTCCTTCCTGTTCGATACTTCTTCTAGCGGGAGTTATATTTGCTTGATTGCACCTTGGGGCTTGTAGCATGTCCAATGCTTTCCTGTGAAAGTCCTTACTTCGTCTATTACCCTCCTTTTGGGACAATAATTACTGCTTCCATCCGTTTTCAGTACAGTACATAAGTGAAATAAGTTCTAATTCCTTGCAAAGCTAATGAATGAAAGGAATTGTTTTTCATTTCACCAACTTCATTTGCACTTAGTTATCGCAAAAAGTTGATTGTTTTATGAGGTGATGCAATTTGTTAAAAATCCTCTTCCGTCTTTTCCCTAATATGTTTAAGTTTTTCCTCCTTTCACAGGCAATGCTTTCAATTTTGGATAGCCGAGTGAATAAAGCTGGGCGATTAAAAGCTTTGTATGTGAAGACTGAGAAAGGTGTCCTTTTTGAAGTAAAACCTCATGTTCGTATCCCTAGGACATTTAAGCGATTTGCTGGCATCATGTGTAAGTTAAATTACCCTGAGCAAAATTTCTTCACTCATCCCTGTTCATGCTTTTCTTCCCATCTGAGATTTGTCTAATTTTTCTGTTTTCTGATGTTGCTTCAATTTCAGTGCAGCTGCTACAA
The DNA here is from genome assembly GCF_002878395.1 of Capsicum annuum. Taxonomy (NCBI): domain Eukaryota; kingdom Viridiplantae; phylum Streptophyta; class Magnoliopsida; order Solanales; family Solanaceae; genus Capsicum; species Capsicum annuum. The sequence continues at coordinate 142,382,297 of NC_061118.1, forward strand.
AAGCTGAGCATAACTGCTGTTGGTAAGCGAGAGAAACTGTTACGCGTTATAAAAAACCCTGTTACACAGTACCTACCCATCGACTGTCGGAAGATAGGTGAATAATTTTTCTGTTTTAGTTCCTTCTCTAATGGAATGTTCTTGACAATGGACTAATACCCCACTTTGCCCATGCATCAGGCTTCTCTCATAGTTCTGAGAAGCTTGTGGATATTCAGGACTATGTTAATGGTGTCAACAATGACACGAACCTTGTTTTCGTGGTATGCTCTAGTGTAATTTTCTATAGACTGTTTTTTGTGTGAAGTTACAGTTTACTTGATATTTGTCATATACAGGTCGGGGCTATGGCCCATGGGAAAATTGATAAAGATTATGTGGAAGATTATTTATCAGGTAATCTAATTCTTCCTCTTCTCTTGTTATTTTGTGTCGAATAAAAATTAGAGTGCTGTCATTTCATCTTCCGACTTTGTCTTGATTTGCATGGCTAGTGTTTAATGCGTAGGAATGCGAACATCTATTACTTGTGCCTGTATGCTCAATCGTTAACACTAGGATGCTATTGATCTTCCTGGAGATTAAGTAGTTTTGGAGAGCCACTTGTGACTTTAGCAAATGAAAATTATAGTTTGCAGCCACTGTAGAAAGTAGACATGGTTAGAATGTCCAACATAATTGTTGATTTTTATCATATTATCCTAGTTTATGCCATACTCACGCAAAACTTGGTAAGTGAGATGGTTCTCTCCCTATAAGTTGTTTGGTTCATTGTCAGCCTGTCAACTCTGAAACAAATTTATGCGGGCTTTCAACTGCACCTTAACCTACTTGATGCTTCTAAACCATCCTCGGAAATGAAAATCCGTCTTGTTATACTGATAAGTTTGTCAAGTTACTGGCGCAATGCATGTATATCCTATGTAAATGCTCAACTAGGTCCACACTGTTTTGGCTGCATGAAAATCATCTTGGCAAATTATTGCTGCAGCTCAATCTTGTCTAATCATCTAATGTATCTTGCAGTTTCAGATTATCCATTGAGTGCTGCATACTGCATATCGATGATCACGAATGCTGTGGAGCGCAAATGGAAGATTTTGTAGATTTTTACCTTACCTGTATTCTCCCAAGATGTACTTTCTAGAATGTTGTCCTTGCCAGTTTTCTTTCTGTAGGCCTTTCTAGTTGGCAAGGCAAATACTTTTGGAGTGCCCTTTTTGCCAGTTTTCATTATGAATTATCAACAGCATTGGTTCTGCTTTGTTTCCAAATCCAAAAAAACTCATCTTACTTACAACAGGAAGCAGCCATTCGACGGTCTATTGTTTAATCAATTTATTGTAACAAAAAATCATTGACATCATCAATTGTTTTAACCATTTAGCCCCCTCAGCATGGACCTGATTGTATAGTAGAGAGCGAGAGTTGTAGATCAATTTGATCCATTTGCAGTTGGTGGAGTAAGCTATGTAAGCATACTATGAGACCTTAATGCTGATAAAATACCAAGGACATTAGATTCAATACTTAAAATCTGTATTAACTAGGAACTTTCAAGTGTAACATGGTTTTAATATCCTTCATTGCACAAGCATGCAGTCACTTGGGTTTTAATATCCTTCATTGCACAAGCATGCAGTCACTTTTCTTCTAGTAAAAATAATAGTACAAATGGTGTTTACAAAATCGAGCATCAAACTGGAATTCAGAACAAAAACCTATTTTTTCTACAATGCTGTGCTGGAAAACAGGGTGGCAGCCAAATCTCAAGTTTTAGTTGTGGCATTTCAACATCAATGTATGTTCCCTTCATTTTTTCCTTTCTATGTGACGAGTTATCTCTGCTCATTATTGTCTGAATCAATGACCTGTAAGTAGGTCAGGATTTGCGGGCCGTGGCCGGCCTTCCTCTGGAATGTCCACGCTAGCAACAATGTTGGCGGTCTGACTAGAGGATGATGGCACTACGTTAGACATTTGTATTCTGGATCCGCCACCACCTTTTGTACTCGGGGAAGTATCAGGCGAGTCCCTCGGACTCCCTAATTTTCGTGTTTCGACTGGTCCAGGCTTTGTTGGTGGTTTCTTCTTTTTTGCATTCCTATGCCAATTCATCAGTGCCTTGGAAGTTTGATCATCAAATATAGATTTCTTCATGTTTGATCCCATCTAGAAAATCCAAACAAGTGAAAGCGAATCAATAAGTCATTGTATTTCTTGCATGGGATGTGTCTACTTGTGGTACATCCAAACGCTTAGCCTCATGAATGTCAAATCACGAGTTTACTTAATTTCATGTATGGCCACAGAGCTATCCGCTATAGATTTGTCACATTAATGCAACCGAGCTTTACCTACTATGGTAGTAAAGTCACTGAAATTTCATTGAACTTTACTATTACGTGGATAATAAGTTGACTTTTCTTGTTATAGTGGAAAAGGTGAGGAAACAATATCTCTCCCCTCTTACAATTTGAATAAAAGAAAATAATCTTTAATTTGAGATCTCTTGCCGTCATTAATGTGGCAAAATATTATTGTGATTTTACTGTCTTCTTAGGTAATATTCAGTGACCATACATGAACTTATACCGTCAAATCATCCCAAGCCCTTTTGAAGTGACTTGGCCGCTTAGTCATCCAAAATACCCTAACTGGTAAGATAAAAACAACAAATTGAGAGAGTAGACGGGCTTTTTCACTGCCATTTCTGAGCTACCATCATAATGAATCTGAAACAATAAGGCAAAAAGAAAACTTGAAGAAGAGTTACCTGGGTAACTAGTGCGTACAGTGGAAGTGTAATGTAGCTGCACAAAATCTGAACACCTAACCTGACAAAGCATCAGATAAATTGACAGTATGGTTGTGGAATTCTAAATAATTTTGACACTTCAAAAACTTAACACACTGTAGATAAGTACTTGTCCCTTACCCGATAGCAACTCTCAATATGGCTAGGAAAAAACTATCGTGGAAACAGGAATGGAGCCCGAATTCATACTGCAGAACATGGTAGGCCATCATGTTAAACCAAGTAGTAGATATGAAGGAATTGGAAAGACAATTTTACTTACCGTTATCCAAAGGAAATAAGTGATCTCGAACGCATTCTGCAACACATAAACGGGAAAAGATTAAGCCTAATATTTGCTTCCAAATTTAAAAGTGAGAGCATCATCAGACACAAGCATTTCCCAAATGGAAGATCACCAAGACTAAACTTAACTAATTAAGAAACCAATCTTTTATGTTTATCATTTATGAAAAACATCTTGAAAATGTTTAACAGAAAAGATTATTAAGTTCTATCTTATCTGTACATTTGAGAACCTAAATCCATTGGAAAAACTTGGCCTTGCAAAAGGGCTGAAGTCTAAAACTGCTCTGAAGCTTTCCAACTTACAATAGTTCAGGGAAATTGGACTCTGCACTACATTCATACTCATTTTCGTAAAAGGAAAAATTAGGATAACACCACGATTTATCTTTACTAAACTACATAAAATTTCTACCATTTTTATTAATCGCCTAAATCGTTTTTTCCCTTAAAACAGCTGGATATATCCACAAATCCATAAATTTCGAACACATAATTTAATTATGTATCTCCCTTTGGATTAGTTAATATATTATATATCTCGACAAAGTAGTTTCAGAAATTGATGTATCTTAGTAATCGAAATTATGTATCTCAACTTCAAAATTATGTATCCAGTTGCTAATTATGTATCCGAGCAAAAATGAAGTAATTAACTGTTACATTTTAAGTTCAAAATTATGTATCTGGATGCTAATTATGTATCTGAAAATTATAAAATAAGAGATTATTTGTAATTTAGCAAAGAGTAGGATAGAGAGTAATTAGGGGTAAACTTATTAAGACTTATGTAAATTTTTTTTCTTTTTCTTTTTAGTGTGTCTGGTATGGAGGAAATCCAATTTTCCCATGTCTGAAGGAAAGCCCGGTGCATTAAGCTCCCATTAAATGTCAAGTCCAGAGAAGGGCCGGTTCATAAGGGTCTATTTTACGCAACATTACCCTACATTTGGTTGGTCAAAACTTTTGAAAAATATTTTCTGTAGAAAAAAATTTCTTAAAAATAAGTAAAATAACCTCCCTAGTGGAAGTAGGAAAAACAAGTTCCATAATGTTTACCCAAATTGTACACAAATATTTTTGGGATAATATTTTTTGTTTCCTCATCAAACACTAGAAAATATGTGAAAAAAAAGGGGTGTGTTTGGTATGAAGGAAAATGTTTTCCATAGAAAAGATTTTCCTAAATATTTTTCTGAAAAATAAGTTGATTTCTTACTTGTTTTTTTATTTTTGGTTGGTGGATGACAAGTATTTTCTGAAAAATGTTTTCTAGTATTTGATTGGTGAATGAAAAAATATTTTTCAGAAAATACATTTTAGTGTTTAGCTAAATAGTAAAAACACATTTTAGAAAATTATTTTTGATCCGAAAAAATACCCTTTTTAAGGTGTGTTCGATATGAAGGAGGAAAAACGTTTTCTAGAAAAATAAGTTGTTTCTTACGTATATTCTTGTGTTCGTTATGCAAATTAGGTAAGTATATATTTTCTAAAAGTATTTGTATATATTTAATAAAAACAATGAAAACGAATAGGATAAGAAGGGTGGGAACAGAAAATGTTTTACAATTTTTTTT
>NC_061118.1:142387079-142396871 GCF_002878395.1 Capsicum annuum
GGGGGTAGGGAAGGGAAATAAAAAAGTTTGAATTTTTTTTTTTAAATTAAATATCTTTTTTGAAGAGATTAGGGGTTTAAGTTTCGGGTTAGGGGATGAGGTACGAACAAATTTGAAATAGTTTTTTGAGTGGGGGTTGGGGTGTAGGGGAATGAGGGCGGGGTAAGGAAAAATTTAATTTTTTTCAAAAAATAAATTTAAAATATTTAATTTTTTTTTTGGAGGGAGGAGGGGTAGTAGGGTGGGGGATTCCGGTAGGGGGAGTAAGAAAAAGTTTGAATTTTTTAAAAAAATCATAAAATATTTTTTTTTTGGAAGGGGTGGGGAGGGAGGGCATAGGGGTTTGAGTTTTGGGTAGGGGATGAGGTAAGAGAGAAATTTGAAATATATATTTTTTTTTAATGGGGGTGGAAGGGGGTGGAGTGGGGTAGAATTGGGGGGTGGAGTAGGGAATAAACGATTTTGAGAGTTGTATGAATATTTCAATTTAAGAGCGAGATTGAAAGAGAGTTTTGGAAAATATTTTTTAAAAAGTCATTTTCCATAGATTTGAGGAAAATAAGTTAATTTAAAAAATATTTTTCTAAATCTGTAAACCAACCAAACGTAGAAAATTGGAAAATTTTCCTTCATACCAAACTCACCCAAAATCCACTCATTTTTGAGTAAAACATTTTCCTTCATATCAAACATACCCATAACCTTTCTCTCTTTTAATTGGAATAGTTCTCACTTGTTTTACTTCGAGTTTAATACAACTCATTATCATTACTTATTTTTCTAAGAAGATGCACATACACTAGCGTATATTTATTCAGTATGAAGATCAGAGCCTCACAGGCCAAGAAAGCAAGAAATAGATGGCTGTGAGTACCTGAAAGAGGGTGAGATGGACAAGATGAAGAACTAGTGTCGGCTTGCCGAACCAAAAATTTCTATCTGAAATTTGAACAAGAGGTATGCCTTGGACAACAGCATGTTTTTCTTGAATTTCAATAGCCATCTGGGCTATAATTGCTTGAAGCTTTGTACCAACTGATAGGATTGTCTTTAATCAATCCAGTGGTTAGTTTTTTATTCATTAAAGCAATGGAATGAAATGGTAAAGGCATATTACATAAGATGCTCAAACTTGGTGTTAGTTGACAAGTAAACACTCTAACTTTAAATATGCACATCTAGACATCTCCACGCATCTTCACTATGTTAGTTGAACTCTCCAACTTACGAAACATCATCTAAACAGCTCCAAAATTTATGTGTCACATCCGCATCGGGTATCCATGAGACACAATGAGGACGAGTTGGAGTGTTTAATTGCCAGTTGAGACCAAGTTGAGGTCTCTAGGTGTACATTCTCAAAAGTGGAGTGCTTACTTACTAGCCGAGGCCAAGTTTGGGTATCTGTTTATGTATTATGCCAATTGGAAACAAGTAAATGAAATAGTGATAAGAATTTCTTACAAGTAGAGGCAGTATGGATAGCCAAAACATAGCTTGCCATCCTGAAAAGACAGTACTTGTATTTGGTAGTTAGAGCTAATTTTCCGATTGGATCAATTGCTATCAAGAGATATTATGTCTTAAAATAAACAAACAAGGTTTTAAGATTACCGTGGACATTCATCAGAAGATAAAGAACTGCAGAAAGCCACAGCACTGAACTGCAAAGGTATATACCAAAAATAAATAACTGGGTACCTCTAACTAGTACAATGTAACACATGATCAAACATGATCAAACCTTACAAAGACTTAAATAATTTTTTTCAGTTCAAGTAGAAAGATACGTACTTGATACCCACAATAACCTTGAAGTCATCTTCCAGGGATCTTTTTATGTACTTTTGAAAATTAAACTTACTTCCAGGTGCTAAATGGACCTGCAACAAGAGGAAAACAATAAGCCAAAGAGCTATATATCCTTTTCTATCCTGCAATAGACATAATTTGATTTGCAGTCTTCAATTTGTGAACCTCACCGTGATGAAACCATGGCGCATGGTCAAGTAGTCAGCTTTCCTAACTGACCTGAAAAATTGCCGAAAAAAACAAACCTGGAAATTTTGGGGAATTAGTTAATCAAAGAAGAAAAACAATAGTTTATGCAATGCTTGAAATACAACATATCACTTGTTATGTTCCATGTTATATTACCATATCACCAACTAAATCCACTGTAATTTCCGGTGTCCATTGGAAACAACCTTTCCACCCACAAAGGTAAAAAAGGGACACATTTTCCTTAATAGATGGTTATCTTTTAACCGGAACACACAAATGTGATTTCCGTGCTTATGGCAAGGATGGCTAGAAGAATGTGAAAATCATACAGACAAACCTATCAATTATAATGCCCCGATTCTTATTGAGAGAATCACACTAAGAATATCAAATTCGTTATAAAACGAAACTCACTCAAGCTTTAAATTGTAAAACAACAGGCTTTTAATATCACAGGCAAACCCAAAATATTGGAAAATATGCAAAAAAAAAAGAAAAGAAAAGCAGAAGGCAGATCTGTTAAGTTGTTCTTACACTGTAGAAAACTATTGGGGTGGTCCCGAAACTGGTATTATCCCTAACAAAAGATGTCTCTTTGGTGAGCCTGAATCTTGAGGCATCTGCAAAGAACGGTCATAAAAGAAAGAAAAGAAATATAGATTAAATCCCTCTTTGTTTAATGTGAAATGTGAGAGAGATTCTACAAACGGGAAAAAGTTCTTTTATCACTTCCGCTTGAATTGTTGGACTTGACAAACTTTAACAGTAGTAGAGGATAACTATATGAACTTCATCACATCGTAAGACCAGAGCCTACGAGTTGCACGGATAGCACCAAACATGCACCTAAAAGTTATAGAATTTCTAGATTAAATTTTCTCAACTCCCCCCTTAATCTTTAAGTTTCTTTTCAACTACAAGTCCATGATCTCAATTTTCGAAAATCTTCGACGACACTAAAATAGGAATATATATATATATATATATATATATATATATATTTTAAGGCAAAGTTCTCATTTAATGCACTCCTTGTGTTGCAAATGTTCTTAAAGTAAAGTAGATGCAATCATTTGTGATAGCATTCAGTCTAGCCCTCTTGCATTAAAATTGACGGGCTTCAATATGAATTAAGAAGAACTTATGATGATAGAAAAAACATAAGAACGAGGGCTAAGTGCTATACATATTTCACGATTCAAGTCCAAGTCCAAACGGAAGAAGATTGGGCCATATGAGTTTTGATTAAATTTGTGAACTTTTCCTTATTTTGTTAGGGATTTATTTTTTATATTATTTTCCTAGTTTAAAGTTTCCTAGTTTTAAAGTTTCCAAAATTCATATATTTATTTTCATAAAAGTAGAATTCGAAGCACATGCTATTTGGGATAGGGTTTTTTCATATATATATATATATATATAAGGATGGATTTTGTCTTTTTGAAGAAGACAACATTATTATTAATTGCAAATCAAGAAATTTCAAATTTATTGTGTTTCTTCTTTTCCAACATCAAGAAGGAAAATCAATAAGTGGGAAAATTGAGATTTTTTTTTTAAATTGATCTTTTTTCTTATCTCACCAAACCCAATTTATTTGGGAGTTGATAATTTCTTTTTCTCTCTACATCTTACTTCTAAAGGGATTGTTACTAGTAAGGTTAGTATATAAATCCTAAAGGAATCAGTCAAATGTTGTAATTTGAGTGGAAAAAGGCAAGAGGGGTAAGATAAAAAACAGGGTCAAATTGAGAGTTTTTGTTTTCTTTTAACTTTTGGAGATGTCTCAAAAAGATACTGATGCTGGGACTCAAAACAACGACATAGCCGAGACACTTAGAAGGATTTCTGCTCAATTCGATGTATTAAAGGTCATCCAAAACCCACCTAATCCGGTGAATATAACTGATTTAAGGAGAATTGTTTTTCATATAAGGTATTGGATAAAGGATAATATTTGCTCTATGATTATTGATTTTGAAAGTGATGGTAATGTGATAAGTTCATACGTGGTGGAGAAGTTGAAACTTACATGCATCAAACACAATGATTTTGGTGTACTTAAGGTGACTAAGCAATGCATGATTTCTTTCTCCATTAGAAGGTACTCTGATAATGTTCTTTGTGATGTAATTCCAATGCAAGATTGTCATATCAAGCTTGGGCGTCCCTGACAGTTTGATAGGAATGTAATTTATGATAGAGGGAAGAATAAATTTTCTCTTGAGCTAAACAAAAGAAAATATAAACTTGTACCTTTAACTCCATCCCAAGTTTATGAAGATCAGAAACGTGTGAAAGAAGTAATGAAAAATTTTGAGAGAGAAAAGAATAATAGGAGTAAGCATGATGATATTTCAAGAGGGGAAAGAAGAAAGGTTGTGTTATGTGAAGAGAATGGGATGTAAGGTCAAAAGAAAAGAAAAGAGAGATGATCATGAGAGTATTAAAGAGAGGGAAAATAATGAGGTCGAGAAAGAAAAACAAGGGAGTTTGAGTGAGGTTATTTTTTATTCTAACTCTAACCTTCCTACTTTTTCTTTTAGTTGCTTTGACTCTCTTATAGGTACTCATGGAAAAGTTTGCATTGAAAAGCCTTTATTGGATGAACTTAATCCTAAGGTGGTTGAACTTAATACTACATGTCCCATTGAGCAAGTGTTTATTTACGAGAAGGATATAGGTAAAAAGAATTATTTTGAACTTGTCCAAGATGAGATTCATGACAAGAAGTCCAACAAGGCAGATGTAGATCTAACGCCAATGAGCAAGAAAACACGAAGTGATATTATTCCTTTGCTACATAAGATCAAGATAAGACCTAATTCTTCAAGTCTCGGTGATTGTAAGGTTAAAAAGATATTTGCTACTAGTGATAAGGAAATACGTGAATATTTTGATATCCGTGATCAAATACCCTTTGTTGAACCTATTCATGATTCCTTGTTGGAGAATTTGAGCAATTACTTAGAATTTGATGGAGATTCTATTTTGAGACTGAAAGGTTCTTCTAACCTTCTTGAAAATTCCTATGCATATGTGGATAAATTTTATGTGGAAAAATCTTTGAGAAGTGTAATTGATGATGGTTGGCTATATCATAAAAGTGTTAAATTTGATACATATTTTATGGAGCTTATGACGTCTTTAACAAGCCCAGTGGAGTACTTTATTGATAGATTTAAATTGGGGAGGCACATATCATTCCCTACGTCATCTAAACGTGAATATTGTTGTGCTCATACAAGGAAGAGAATTTTCTATTGGAATGATGATGTCCACATGCTTTATAAATGTGTATTTATACATGCAAGGATTAATAGGGTTAAGTGGACACATGGTCACTATCTTGTTTTATTCCTACCATTGTTGCTTTCAAGTAATGAATGTTGTTTACTCTTGTATGTTTTCTTGATTTTGTGAGATTTCAATTCGAGGACGTTTTTTCAGAAAGAGGGGAATGATAGTATCCAATCTAGCCCACTTACATTAAAATTGACGGGCTTCAATGTGAATGAAGAAGAACTTATGATGAAAGAAAAAAACTTAAGAACGAGCCCGATAATTATGGAGAAGCATGGGCTAAGTGCTATACATATTTCACGATTCAAGTCCAAGTCCAAACGGAAGAAGATTAGGCCATATGAGTTTTGATTAAATTTGTGAAATTTTCCTTATTTTGTTAGGGATTTATTTTTGATATTATTTTCCTAGTTTAAAGTTTTCTAGTTTTAAAGTTTCCTAGTTTAAAGTTTCCTGATTTATTTATTTTCATAAAAGTAGAATTCGAATCCCATGCTATTTGGGATAGGGTTTTTCCCTATATATATATATATATATATATATATAGGGATGGATTTTATTTTTTTTAAGAAGACAACATTATTATTAATTGAGAGTTTCTCTTATTTACACTTTTTTGTGTGGTTACTTGGGATTTATCTTACAACCTTATAAGAAGGATTTAAGAGGTAAAATTAATTCTTAACTTGATATCTTTGGTTTTAAAGAAGGTGATTAGTCTTATACTAATTGTTGTCTTTAATTTCTTCAAAATAGGGGTCTAGATCACCTTTGGATCTAAGTTCTTGAATTGACTCTATTGGTATCATAATTAATTTTAATCCACTAATTGTAAATACTAAGATCAATTAAGGTTCTTAACACTTCATCTCGAAATTAAGAATTTATTCTTAAATTTCATCTATCTTTAATTTCTTGTCTTTAATCTCAAAATTGAGAATTTATTCTTAAATTTCATCTATCTTTAATTTCTTGTCTTTTCTTGTCTTTAATCTTAGGATTTTTGCTTCCGCATTATTTTTATTGTTTATCAACATAACCCGATTCTTATCAATTTGTTTCTTCGAAAGTTCTTTAAATATCTTAAGCTCACCCTTGCACTCAGTTACATGCCGAACTTGTTTTAATTTCTTAGCCTCCATGTTTGTCAATGCATAGCTCCTCCAGTCACGTGTCTGTAAAAACTTGGCTCCAAGTTTAGATTTTAAAACAGATTCACTATTGGGAGCTCGTCTGACAGCACTACTTTCAGTCATTGCATCGGCAGGTGCTCCAAGCTTCTCCATATCAAGAAACTCATCCATCAGATTTATTCCACATTTCTATGTAGACTTCAACATGACAACTAAATTTGAACTTTCAAGTTCTTGCTCAATGCTACTATCAGTATACCAAGGACTGAAATCATCCTTATTGTCCTCCTTGGGTGCTAGCAACAAGGTTCTCTCCTCTTCTTTCTTATGATCAACAATACTGGTTCTCTTCAATATTACTATGACACTCACAGGAGTGATAACAAATTTTATGAAAATTATAGCACTCATACTGATATGTTTCATCTATTTTCATTATCTTCTTGCTAGTAACCACAACTTTTTCCTCTTCCCCTTCATGACCACGACCATTTAATGATTATTGGATTTTCTCTTGATTGTTGAATTTGTTACGATTACATCTTGCTCTTCCTCGTCCATATCTTCTATGGATCTTTTCACTCATTGATCCTTCGAAGTTGCTCAAGGAACAAAGCATCATGATGTCTTCTACTTTACCTGAACCATATCTCTTCAATTTATTCACAAGGCCTTCACCCTTAAACAATAATCTCAAATTAATTTGAATTCTCTCATTTTTGAAGCTTCAAAATACATACCCCTTAGGACTCAAGGATTGAAGACTTACCTTGTTGACCTTGTCCACTCATTGGAAAGAATTTTGCAAAACCTCCCAAGCTTCCTTTGAGGTGGTTGTAGTGGCTACCTTCTCAAACATAGTATCATCCAAATATTGATGGATGAGCGTGAGGCTCGTTTGTCTTTTCCTACTCTTTGCCAAATAATCCTTCTGCTATCGGGTTTCTCTAACCCCTGTTCCACTATTTCCCACACAGCCAAGTGCTGCTTTCATGTAAAGACACCAAGTTCTCATAAGGTTCTTTTGACACAACAAAATTTAGAGTGGGCTAGAGTCCCACATTGGTTGGGGAATAGATTGATGATTTGCTTATATGGACTTGGACGATTCTTCCCTCTTGAACTAGCTTTTGTGCTTGCTAGATCTAAGTGTCATAACTTTACATGGTATCAAAATCCACTACATCCCTGTTTGGGCTCCCTATCCACGCTCTAATTGGGCTTGGGTATGAAGAGGATGTTAGAGTGGGCTAGAGGCCCACATTGGTTGGGGAATATAGTGGACTTGGTTAGTCCTCTCCTAGCTAGCTTTTGGGATTGAGTTAGGTCTCAATGTCATATCTTTGCAGAAACCAAGTGGTACATCTCTCCATCTTTTCAGCACTCTTGTTTCAGTTCCAAGGACTTTTGGTTCTATACTAAGTTGAAGGAAGAGAACTGCAAGAGGAGAATACTTTGTTAGTGAGATAATTCTTTGCAACTCAGTTGATTGCCAAATGACAAGTACAAAGAGGTATTTACAGGTTCATAGGTGCCAAGAGGTTCTTCTCAACTCTCTGATCGCATTGAAAACACAAAGTTCACACACTTAAATAACATTAAATTGGTGCACCTAATCGCATAGATATCCTTAAAAGCACATCAATAACACCAAACATGCATCTAGCATTTCAAGATTAGTTTTTCCTGACAATAAATTACCTCATTAATTATCTGGAGCCTGCGTAAAAAAATAGGCCACAGAAGGGCCAAAAAGAATAAAATGAATTAAAATCATGAGAATTTCACACCATACCATTGGATGCTTCATAATCTTGTTCAACTTCCCTTTCCCATTCCTTCCATCCGCGAATCTGCATATAAGAAACAGAATAATCACTTTGTCTCAAAATAATCCTGCAGTATTTAATACTGGCGCAGAAGTGGAATTAACATTTCAAGGTTGTCCATGGTTGGGAAATCAATCTTGATCCTCAAACAAAGTTTGAACTATAGAGAGCAACAATTTTTATATAAACCTAAAAGGGTAAAACTTTGGTGCTCGTCACATTGAAAATGAGGGAAAAAAATCTCACCTTTAATCTTCCGAGCAGCATAGTTATGGCACTGTAAATAACGTGAAAGACGGCTAAAAAGAATATGAAAATGTGCAGCTGATGCAAACCATGGATGGATATAAGTGGAACGTGTCCCTGTCAACGTGGTTACTGTTAGCCTGTAAATTTCCGAGGAATATTTATTCAAGCAATCTAAGAAAAAAGAATAATGAGTTCAAAATATAAGTCTAAAACCTTCTTGAACTAAATCAACATAAATATGGTAACAAGTAACTCATGCTTTATAGAAGCAGACAACGGTGTTCTATCGCCAACTAAGTAAGGCTTGTTATAGAGAATACAATCAGGTCACCTAAAAGATAGCTACAGCCAAAGGCGAATTTAGAATTTTAAACTTGTGGGTTCCCAAGGCTCTTTTTCTGCCACTAAGCTATCCCTTGCTTTAGTTGTGGGTTCCCAACTATTAATATTTATAACTTTTGACGATTTTTTTATGTAATTTTAAGTCTTACAGTAGCAGGTGTGGGTTTCCGGGAATCCACACCTTCTACTCTACATCCGCCACTGGCTACAGCTACAACTGGTTGAAATAAATACTAATGTATGTAGACAACGGCTACGCCACTGCAATCCCAAGCCAAATTAGGGTCGGTTACCGTCTTGCAGGTGCCGGCAGGACTATCAGCTGCTAAAATTCGAAAATGGTCGGATAGAAGCCTTCTTCGATGATCTCCGGAGCCTTCTTTAGGAAGATGATGACCCCGTCCAGGTGCATGATGTCCTCCTCCATACGCATGTGTATTTTTGGGAGGGCATGGCAACATTGTGTTTGCAACCCTTTCAGGTATGCATATTTTGGCTATATAGTTTTGTCCAAACGTCAGAAGCAACGATATAAAACCCAGAACCATAAGCTCTACAAAAAGAAAATTAATTGATTGTCAAGGAAGGGCATCACTAATTAACTAAACCACCCAATTTGATAATTATTACAAAGCCCTTACCACCCTTAATCTTCTCCAATGCTTCTACCAATGCACTTTTTCGTCTTCTCTCAAATGCCTGTATTCAGAAACAACAAAGAATGTATTCACTACGGGTTCATCATCTACTATATATGCATAACTTTATTTATTAATTTTTTTTATGACAAAAGGGATTCGGATGAACCCCTTCCACCCTTCTAGCTCCGTCCCTAGCTAGAGGATCAACTTCTAATGAGTCCAAAATATTTTTGTAGAAAAGGTGGAAAATAAAAGGAGAAGCTTTCGTCTCCAAATCTTCAACAATCCATG
>NC_061118.1:142399871-142415760 GCF_002878395.1 Capsicum annuum
TTTGATTAATTAGCCTTTAAATATGATATTATATATATATATATATACATGTGTATATATATATATATACATATATGTATAAATATGTATATATATACATACCTCGTAATACTTGTCTTACGTTGTTACAACTTCAACAACATACGCGTGTCTACATTGACACAAAATAGTATATCTATTTCCTCAATAGTATGATATCAACATATTATTCAAAATATTTTGATATATAGATTCAGTTATCTAGCTTTCGATTACTGCATACGTCACTACACGAGATATACGTATATATACATATATTCAATTGTCTATTGGCATTTAAATACGTACAATAAATATCACATACACGATTTTACGACCCCATAATAATATACAACGTATTTCACATATACTCAGATGAATTATCAGTTAGTTTATCTTATGTCATTAATATTCTTTCACTATATAATATGTATATACTATATATATACCTATACACACACATATACACACTATCGACTGTATAAAGTTCTAAATATGCACTATATACATTATATACGTACACGAGTATATTATCCAATAATATAATGCGACGTATGTTATATATATATATACTCTGATGAGTTATCGATTAATTTGATTAGCTTACATTAATATAACTTCAACGTACAATAAATTATTACTTCTGTCATTTCAAATCAAGGTATTCAATATGTTTGGATAGATTCTACTAGGTTTTGACTATATTGTTTATCAATCGATCACTACATTATATATAAAGATATTTATATATATGAACTCTTGAATGCATACTATGTACATCATATCCACAAGTATATTACCTACAATAGAACACATTTATTATATTCTAATGAATTATCGGTTATATATTACATTATTATGATTGCAATAGTGGCATAATATCATTATCTCAATGGTACGATATATCACACATATTTATTATACAAAGATTATGCATGTTTAATGTCATTTAATGTATATACAAAGGAAAATATTTATTTTATATATTGAAACATAAGTAAATGATAAAAATTATGTTTAACATCATTTATTTATTTTATTTAATATATTTTTTAGTATAATTTTTTCACAAAATCTAAGCTTGATTGATTTTTTTTATTATTATTATAATATTGGTTATCGACTACATGTGATCACTGTAATTTTAAAAATAATATATTAGATTATCCATATAATTATTTTTTAATAAAAACCGGCCACAAGTGGTTAGTTTCCTAAATATTTTTTAATTCCAAAATCGACCACAAGTGGTCGATTTTTTAGAATTTTATTTTTATTTTAATTAAAAATCGACCACAAATAGTCGGTTTTTTAATTTTTTTTTTTTAAATAAAACCGACCACAAGTGGTTGTTTTTATTTTTATTTTTTATTTGTGAAGAAATAATAATTAATATAAAAATTATTGAAATGATTATTTTGAAAATTTAAAATATAAAAGCGACCACATGTGGTCGCTTTTTTAAAAAAAATTATTTTTTTTAAAAATAAAAAACTGACCACAAGTTGTGGTCGATTTTTTGTGTTCGGTTTTTTTATTTTTTTAGTAATGTATATATAGCTATTGGGACAATTAATTAAAAAAATCATCTCATATTATATTTAACCATCTTAAGAAACGTAACTATTGTAGTAGAAACTTTAATCGCCGCTATAGAGTACCTATAGCTACTGTTATATTATACTGAAATTGAAAACACCCGAATATTTTTCCTTCCAACTCTTTATTTTACCCGCTAATATTAATATATTCATTAAAAAAGAAAAGTAAAACACATAAAATCGAAAAATTAGGGTTAGGACAACCCTATTTCCCTCCTCCCTATTTTCTTCTTGTCTGAGCTAATTAGTTCAACACTGTAAAAACCTTGTAAGAGAAATGGTGAAGAAACTCTCTTTTCCGTCAGTTTCTTGATGAAAAAATTGTATTATCCGAGCTAAGTTTCATTTTTGAGAGTGTTGTATTGATGAAATCATTATAGGGTGTTTTTTGAGCTAATTTTTATCTCCGACTTTACTTTCATCTCTGGCTGCCGTTTATATGATTTTTCAGTGAAAGGTCTCTATTTCTACTAGGTCTTCTTCTCAAGTAGGTTATTTTTGTGGGTTTTGTTTTTTGAATCAATTTTGTGAGTTTTCTTCTCTATTGAAACTGTTTCCATGTAAGAATCAATGGATCTATTGTCTGATTTTTGATAATATCTACACTTAAATCACTAAAAAAGAGAAATTACATTTCTGATTATTTTTGGGGGAATTTTGTTTGGATTTTAGGTGAATTTTGTGGTCTTTTTCTGTTGGATTTGATTTTATCTAGGTTTATTATTTGGGTTTATTTGAGTCATCTTTCAATTGTTAATTACGTTTGTCCAAATATTGTTTGAGTACTAGTTTTTAGTCTCGTGTTTCTTAGTAGTGTTTTCTTTTGTTATATGATTTCAGCTTTGGGTATTTTAGAATCTTAATTTTCATTTGCCATTGAATTGTTATAAGTTGAGCTTTTTGGGGTTATAGGTTGTTCCTCTATGCAGTTTATATGATTAGGTTTGGATATTCTAGAATCTTTCACATACAACTGAATTGTTTGAAAAAATTAAACATTTTAGGGTTATAGCTAGTGGCCTTATGCAGTTTATATGTTTCCAGTTTTGAGTACTCTGGAATTTAAATTCCGTTGCGGTCGAATTGTGTGAAAAAATTGTGTTTTGTGGATTTATTTGCTTCTTTCTCCATACAGTTTATGTGATTCCTGTTCTTGGTATCTCATGTTGTTCTTTTTAAAGCCTAATACATTGGATTGGAATTATTAGTGGTTGTTGTCCCATTGGAAAAATAGTTTTTTGCTTAGCCTGGTATTGTGAGGCAGTAGCTTGCAACTGCAGAAGAGGGTCTTTGATTAGTTGTGATTTGTTGATCATGGGTTGTCTTTGTGGTTATATCAATGTATTATTTATATTTTGATTATTGTAGTTTTCTTTTATGAATATCAATAATTCTTGAGCATTTTCTGATTGCTGATTCTTTCCCTATGGGCATCACTATGTTTTTACTCTTAATTAACATGAATGAAAGGACTAATAACATCTTTGTGTCATGAATAGGTAGGTCCAGGTTTTTGCCGTTGCTGCAGTCATACAAGAATCTGGATTTCTAGCCTCTGCAGTAGTTTACATTATATGCTGGATTTATATGGTATATGGTTCAACATTCTTTCTACTTTCTCAGTTTTTCTTTTCATCTACATTTTTTGGTTTCTTAAGAATCTGTAGAAAACCAGTACACGTGTAAAAGTCAATTATTTAATTCTCTCGATGCCACTATGGTTTCTTCTATATAATAACCTCCACATTAAGAGAATGTTACTGTTTATATTTCTGATCTCTACATATTATTCCTCTTATACTTTCTTCACCCTTCTCTTAAACAAAAAAAAGAACAACCTGGTGCACTAAAACTCCTACTATGCATATGGTCCAGGAAAGGAGCCAGCCATAAAGATCTATTGTACGTATCCGAGCTAAAACAACATAAGTCACAGAGTAGAATCTTTAGTTTACTACTTTTAGATCTTGATTTCGTTGTCAAGAACCTTAGCATGATTATAAGTCGTAGTAGTACTACTACTATTGTTAGTATTACTAGAGTACTCTTAATGATAACAGCATTCTTGGCCATTGGTGGAATGCAAAAAGCAGACTTTTTACCTTTATGGAGATCTAACAAGTCAGTCCCACCAGTAACTCTAGGATAACTCAATTTTTTCAAACCACAAGTGCTTTTTTAGATAGGTTAGTACTACCAGTCCATTGGTACTTCCTGCAGACTGAGTATATCTGAATGACAAACAATACACTCTTAATAAGTTGTATCCTGTCTGAATAAGAGAAATTTAGCAGTCCATGGAATAATTTTGCCTAACATCTTATTAAGTAGTGGTCGACACTGGTTTACTTTAAGCTTGTTGGAGCTCAAAGGTATCCTTGGCATTTAAAAATCATATAATCTTTAACAAAACCTAGTGTACTAAGTATAGCCTCCTATTCCCCAATTTTGTACCTCTTTAAAGTGAATGAAGCTTTTATCAGCATTAGCCCGTAATCTTGAAGTTTTTGAAAACTCAGAGAATCAATCATACAATAGTTTAGCAGATCCTTTATCCCCTTCCTTGAATAGTAACAAGTTATCTGCAAAACTCAGTTGGATAATGTTAAGTTTCTCAAATTTTGGATGAAAGTTAAAATCTAGAATCCTCTTAAACCTCTTCAGAATTCTTGTAAAGTATTCCAAAACTAGGGAAATAAATTTATGTGATGAGAAAATTTTTTCTTTTGTTATCTCTGTATGAATCCGAACGTGTATGGTCATGTTTATATACTCGACTAATACTTTAAGTTTGTGACAATTTGATACTCGAGAAGCCAAGTTTCAGTTTTATGAGTCAAATTCTAATTCATAATTGTTTTAAATTCATTGTAGGTTGAAAACTGTTGCTTCAATAATTTGATATCTTGATACTACACCTCTGCCTCCTATGCCTTGGTCACCAGGAAATGTATCTACTTATATCTGTTTAATGTTTATCGTTCTTTAATGTATGACTTTTCATGATTTGATATTTTTTTTCTTGATGTTCTATCATCTGCTTTGGGACTTTTCAAACCTAACAACATCATTTACAAACCAAAACTGAAGTGACACTTTCAGTTCTCAGTCAACAGATATTCCACTTTCAACCAGTTTTTTTTTGGTGCCCCTTTCAGTTCTTAAGGTTTGATTCTAATATGTGAAGAAGAAAATAAGCCAACAATAGCTTTTTCTAAGCCTCCTTTTAATTTAACTTTGTTGTATAAGTTAGATATTAGTGTTTGGGAATATGTTTGTGTGCATTGATTGTGTTCTAATTAATGGTATCTTTTTGATGGAGAAATTTGATAGTGCTAATATTTATGAGGTTAATTCATTGAAATTGAACATATATTGGGGCTAAGCAATCATTTTCTAAATTTGAAATTTAGCAATGGAGCTTTTTTAATTGTTTTGATTGGTGTTTATGAACTTATAAGGCTGGAACAACACATATTTTGGAATTATCTTATAAAAGATGATTAGAATTTTTTTTAAATAATGCGTAGTTACATGAAAATGAGGACTTTTTTTATGTCATACTGTAACACCCAATCTTAGAATAAGGAGTCCCACATCGGCGAAACACATGAGGGATGCTGGATATATAAGTAACCAAGCCTTACTCCCTAATGATATATTTTAAAGCTGTGTGGGCCTGGGCCAGAGCGAACAATATCACTAGTGGACTGGGCTAAGGGGGGTCTCTTGTGCCTTCATGGTTTGGGATGCCATCGCAGCTAGGACATCAGCCCAGGTCATGACACACACTAGTAGAAAGTGAGAGTGAAAGTGAGTAGAGAAATTATTTATGGTACATATGTGTTTTTTTAATAAGTATGTGCTTCCTTTCTACTAATAGTTTAGTTTGATCATTAACCTTGTCTCTTTTATGGGTTTTGACCAAAGTAAATAGCTTATATGTACAGTAACATGTCTCTAACATTTGAACTGAATATTTAATTAAAACTTGTCTGTTTTTCTGTTTAGGAGTCTATTAGTAAATAGTTTATGTGTTTGTTATTGTTTTTTCTCCCGTTGCTAAAATATGTCAAAAAAATTCATTACTATTATTTCTTTGTTTTATTCTTTATTAAATATATGTTATACAAATTATTTCACATACCTAATGATACTGTTTGTCATTGAATGAGCTTATCTAGGAAATGAAATATTATGCCCTTGTAGCTTGTGCTTTAATCCCTATTAGCATTATCGAGATGTGGTGGAGGATCACTTATTTGATCATGGATTTGCTCCTAAATACACTCACTGGGTTTTCCATGGAGAAGAGGTTTCATCAACAAATATTCAACATTCAAGCAATGTTGATGAAACTTTCGACCAACATGATGATATTGATAAACTACTTCATGATACTTTTAGAAATATAGAAGATGACCATAGGCATGAAGGGCATGAAGGAGTAAGACAAGGACTATATGAAGATGTTAAGAAAGTTTTTAAATTAGTGGAGGAAGGGAAACAAGATTTATATTCGGAGTATAAGAGTTTTTCTAAGTTGAGTTTCACCATCCAATTGTACTTGTTTAAATGCGTTCATGGGCTGAGTAATATATCTTTCTTAGACTTGCTAGACTTGATAAAAGAGACATATAATATATCAAGTTGAGTTTCACCATCCAAAGATCATGTAAATTCTCGCTATGACTTATACGAGATAGGGATATGCAAAGAGCTTCAACCAATTAAAGATGATAATAGTGGAAAAGTTCATCTGGCTAAAGTATGTTTCTCTATGAAATCGGAGGAGAAAAGGTTGTTTTACACTGTTTAAAAGATGCCAAATTGCCAAAAGGGTGTGCCTCTAATATATCAAGTTGAGTACAAATAGATGAGATGAAAATATTTGGATACAAAATTTATGATGCTCATTTCATAATGCATCACTTGATCCAGGTTGCAATTAGAAATGTGTTACCCAAGAATGTGTCTTTGGCTACGCCGATCACGGGTATCTAAACACAATAGCGGTTACTGACCATCTTGACTGCCTGCGATTGCGACTCCCAGACCAAGATCGCGATAACTGAGCTTGGTTCCTGCTTTAGGCCCTCCATTTGCACTTTTCCTCTCATTTTTGGTCTCTTTTAGCTCATATCCACATCTTTCCATCTCATCACTTGTGTGCCTGCATAATGTGGATATTAGGGCATTTAATCACAAATATTATCTTACTTATTCACTCAAAACATGGTAATGTGCACGAATGATGAGTGCGAATGAGTGGTAAATTCACCACTCATCAATGCTCCAAACTTAAGGCTTTGCTTATCCTCAAGGAACACTACCTCTCATCATGAGACACTGCATATTTATGCCCACATGAATGACCCAAATGATCATAATGACTTCAAGCTTAGTTATTACCACAAATTAGCTCTTCAAACATGGGAGAAATTATTTTCACGGGACCCCTCAATATAAAATGGGATCTATAAGGATGCAAGAGACTTCAAAGAACAACCATGAACTAACCACTAATACCCTAGAAATGACTCATCTTTTGACCTCAACTACAACATACTCTTTTTGCCTCATTCACGGGGGATGACAAAATCACCCACCTCAACTTGTTTACATGCCTCCTCACAAGAAAGAAATTTACACACCAAGCTACTAAGTATGCAAAAAGGAATTTAAGTACGAAACACACTCTTTCTCTCAAGAACTCTCAATGCTTACAAGTACCATGCCATAGGCTTGCCCCTATTTTTAATTGCCACTATAATGAAAATACTTGGTTGGAAATCACGAAGCATTTTTTGAGCTTGTAACACAGGTTCGGGGTAAGGTAGGATATCTTTTAGGAATGTCAAGGCTATACCCTCCTTGAACATCTACATCACATTATTTCATCCAACTTTTGATCATGGCCACTTCTTTTGCTTTTGCTTCTTTACATATGTGCCTACTTTTATTTCCTTAGTTCACCCATTTTTTTTTTCTTGCACCCTTTTGTGCTTCTCTTCCCTTTAGTGAATCCTTTATTTTTTTAATTCATTGAGAACAATGGGCTCACTTACAACTTTGTGGACCAAATTTACCTTTTTCAATCATCACCACCCCCAACTTAGGCTTTTAGCCTCAAGTTGCAATTTTAAGTTCAAGGAGGATAGGATTTAAAAGAGGGATAAAATTTGTAAGGCTCATAACTTGCAATGTGTTTGCCAAAGAAAAGTCCAAAGGCTCAAAATGGGTAACTAGGAATAACGTCTATGTAAGGGTAGGATTTTTAGGTTAAAGTGGACTTCCAATGTCACAAAGATGGCGTAAGATCATCTCACCAACTAAGTACAATCAAAATTAGCTTTGAGAGATTAATATGGCAAGTTTTAGATAATACAAATACGCATGAGATTTGAACAAATGAACTCACCATACATGGCATGCAAATTCACCAAAGAGGCTCAATTGCCTCTCTCGCTAGAGACAAAAATAGAGTATCTGCCAAAATTTTCACAATCCAAAATTTTTGGAGTCACAAAAAGCGAAAAAACATGGTTACAAGGACGCTTACGTCCATGTCCTTGATTTTTGAAAATTTTTGGACAGAAGGGGTGTTTGATTTTCATTTGCATCACACATAATTTGTTAAATATGGCATCAACCTAAACCTCCATCTCACATTTGGCTTTTACACGGGCCAACCATATGGTTACTCAGACTTCGCCATAGGTACAAGTGTGATCCTAACTCCAAAATGCCACAGGTAGTCAGATTTCCTTTGCATTTATGACCTCGATGCTATGGGTACTTAGACTTTCCCTGTATTCATGGCTCAAAAACCCAATCTTGACGTTTTTTCCTTAAGAATGTCATCACTTAATCTATCATAGGGAAATGCTCGTCGGATGTCATCACAAACAAAATAAAGATAACACCAAAAATCTAACAACAAACCAAAAAGAATAATCCATGCAAATGTGGGCACTTTCAGAGTGCCCGAATATTATAACCCAAATAGAAGAATAAAAATCATCCAAAAATATCAATAATGCAGGCCTAAATCAAATAAATACGGAGACAAACACCCCCAATGAGGTCGCTAGTAATGTCCTCACTGCATAAATAATAAAGCATAAGAAAAAATAAGAGTTCTCTCAGAAATTGTATCAAGTACTGCTCTCATTTATTGACTCTGCATCATCATTAGTATCCTCAAGATCAGACCACTCGGCTGATGCCTCATTGTTATTCCCCAATTGAGAAAAAGAGAGCTTCTCACGAGGTTTTTGGACCTTCCATAGACCCTTCACCCCCTTCCACACTTGTTAAAGAACTCCTCTCTTCTTCTCCCTTTTTAGCATCTTCTCATGTGCAACCCAAAGATCACGATGTGACTTTGCCAAGGATGAATAGGCTTTCTCAATCCTAGTAATGGTAGCTTCCTATTTTTTTGGGTCCTCCCGATACTCTTCATAATCAGACTGGGACACATATGAATGACGGGTGGTAGAGATCTCTCCCAACCCTTGGGGCGAACCTCATATGAGCTTTCTGATAGCTGTAATATCAACTCCAATATCCTCAAGGGGCCAGGTGGTGTATGGCCTACAAGATTCAGGCTCCTTACATCTCGACTTCCCCAAATCAATTTTTATCTCTTTGATTTTGCCTAGTGCACCCTTTTTTCAAATTCTCAAAGGATAGATAGCGGTGCCCAGGAACACCCAAGTATCTCCAGAGTATGTCTCAACTCCAGCCCTTTTGCAGAGCTCAGTAATCAAAGAGGGAAAGAAGAGATAAGACCCATTGTTATTGTTGAAGAATTTTATTTTAGAAACCACGAACTGACCAATATACAAGGTAATGCCATCTAAAATACAAGAAACCATCTGAGTTCACAAGTCTGGGACTGCTTTCATATGGATGTTACTCTTTTTTACTATCCATGAAACTTTCTTTCTAGGGTAAAGTCTTTCTACCAACCAACTTTCAAGCTCACACCCTTTCTCTTCAAACTCACCCATGTTTGCATTTGGGAGCCCATAGATCTTATTGATTCACTCCGCTCTGAAGTCCACCACTTTCCCTCGAATTTTGATGGTCATATGGAATGGATCCTCAAAGGACACTACGCTGTGGTTTGTGTAGATTCACAGACCCATTGCTCATTAGCTTTGCAAGGACCCGAGGCGAAACACCACCATCCTGTGGCCTCAAGTTTGTCATGAAATGACGAAAGTTTTTCCAGCACATTCTCCAAGCATAATCATCTCTCTGGGAGGAACTTTGTCCTTGGAAGATCACCATAGTAGTGAGTGCGGCACTTGAGTTCCATGAATTGGATGTGGTCATATTTCTCCATAAAATTCTCCTAAAACACAATGGACAACACAACAACATCAATCATTGGTATATTCATGCACAAACTATGTTATGTTGCCCACTAAAGCTCATTGGATGGTTAGTTTGTGGTGTTTGGGCAAAATTTAGAAGTGCAGAATTTTTGGCATAGGCAGAAAACAACCTCGGTTACTGCGATCGTGGGCCATAGATATGCAATTGCGTGACCACAATCACGTTCTCGATGACCACGATTGCGAAATCCGAGACTAGTTTCAACCCAATTTTCAATGTCTAAAAATTCAAATTTGAAGCTCAAGGCATGTTCTACAACTAGGATTTACACTAAAAATATTGAATGAACCACTAGGTACTCTAGTATGCCCCTAGGACGCACAACCCATTTTTGAAAACTCATTTGTGTAACCTATCGAGCACTTGGTTTGCACTCTCTATTTTTCACAATTTCACATACCATTTGGGTACTCAAGACTTCCCACTCATGTGCACACCCCACAGTCCAGCTGCTAAACACCACACAAGGATAATTTAAGAAGTATTTAACCATACACATAACTTCAGGTCTTCCTTACAACATATATTTTATGGCTTGTTTTCACCAGTTAAATCATAGATTCAAGACACTCACTGGATAAGTGATGTAAGAGGGATGCAAGGATGCTATTGGAGTGCTCACAAACTTGGCCAAAAATGGGTCCAATTTAGAGAGACAAGTTAAAAAGGAAGTGTGAGGGAAATAGGGAGTTAGATAGTCATATAGGTGAGACAGCTGCAATCGCGGTCAAGGGTCCGCGATAGCGGGCATACGAGTGACCTCAATCGCGTCCTAGTGCCCACAGTTATGGTAGCTGAGGACATTTATGCACCCCTAGTTTCCCCTTTTCAGCTTATTTCAAATTTTGATAGATTCTCCTTTATTCAGTTCAGTGTACATAAAAATTCTCACACCTTCCCCTTCTCAAGCTTATCCAACACACTCTATAGCACCACAAATGCATGGGTTATTTAATTAATAAAACTGAAATCTACTTTACTAAAATGAGAATAAAGGACACGTTCCACTTTCATGGAATTTATGGGTTGCCTCCCATACAATGCCTTAGTTAACATCGTGGCACGATGTCTTCCTTCTTTGTCAAGTTGGGTCCTCAAGGGTCCCCTCATTTACTTCTTCGATTTCAACTTTAATCACCGATATCAATTGAAGTTCCATGGGTTGTTTCTTTGTTTTGCATACTCAAAAGGAGACCTCGTCATCATGAACCCTAAACCTCATTTCACCCAACTCTAAGTCCACAATGGCTCTTTCGGTAGCCAAGAAAGGTCGACCAAGAATTATAGAAACCTCTTGGTCCATTTCATAATCTAAAACCACGAAGTTAGACGAAAGTATAAATTTGTCCACTTTGACCAGAACATCAAACAAAATCTCGACCGGCCTCTTGATAGACCGGTCTACCATTAAAAGTTTCATGGATGTCGGAGTTAGGGTGTCCAATCTGAGCTCTTTATAAATGACAAAAGGCATGAGGGTTATACTCGCACCGAGGTCGTATAAAGCTTTCGTAAACATATGCATTCTAATGGTGCTAGGGATGGTGAAAGCTCCGGGGTCTTCCTTATTTCCACAATTTTGCTACTCATGATAACACTACAACCATGGCTGACTTTGATCGGGTCACCTTCGATGAGTTTCTTCTTTCACATCAACTTCTTCATAATCTTAGCAAATCTCGGGATCTCTTGGATCGTTTCAAGCAATGGGATATTGATACAGAGGTTACTAACCTTGGCCATGAATTTCTTGAGTTTATCACCCTCTCTTTTATTTGAAGCCTTTGAGGAAATAGGGGAGGGACTTGTATTGTAGGCATCACATCACGTTGTGGCTTCTCATTTTCCACCACTTCTTCATCAACTTCCACTGATTCCTTTTCATCTTCTTCTTATTCTTGAACTTGTGGTGGCACTTCTTTTGACTTAAACTTAGGATTGTTTTCACCCAAATCTTCTTTCAAGTGATCACCAAGGGTCTTTCCACTCCTAGTAACTATTGCTAAAACTTGATATTCATTCTTTGGGTTCACAATAGTGTCACTAAGAAGACCACCCTTTAGGGTAGCATTCATTTGGGTAGAAATTTTTCCAATTTGGGTCTCCAATTGTTTGATGGAGGCGGTGTGATACACCACAGTTTGGTGGAGTTGCAAAAAACCACCTTTCATTTCATGAAACATTTTGTCTGTTCATTCTACTCTCATAAAAATTCGTGTCAACACATCTTCGGTTTTAAATTTGTCAGGTTTGACGATGCCACCATAATTTTTATTTACCTGGTCATGAGGGGACACATAGCAGTCATAATAGCGATATTTATCCCTCCAAGCATGGTCACGATCTATCCAACCTTGATTCCTATCTTTCCTTTGATAGGAGGGGTGGGAACCCCCCGAATAATTTGCCAAATATCGAATCTCCTAATCAATCTTCTTTGCCTCTTCTTCATCATAAGCCTTGGATGCTACGGTGTTCACCTTATTTGTAGGTACACCCATCATATGTTTTGTCAAGAGCTCTAATTGAGTCATCATTTTTGCCATATTCTCCTCTCTTTCTTCATCCTTCTTCCGTTGTTACTTATTAACCATAGATGTAGTAGGAGATCCTTTTGTCACATTGATATCTCGGGTATGCCATCCCCGATTTTGCTTGGTAACTTCCTCAAGCAAATTCTAAGTCACATGATAATTTCACCTCTGAAGAGAACCTCTCACCACATTTGTCTACCATAATTTTATTGAGAGGATTTAGAGACCGGTAGAACATTTGGAGAAGCATATTCTTTGGAACCTCATGGTTTGGACATTGCATCAGTTTTGTATTGAATCTTTTCCATACTTCATACAAAAGCTCTCTACTCAATTGCCTAAAGTTGATGATCTCATCCCTCAATTGGACCATTTTAGATGGAGGGAAATACTGTTCAAGGAAGGCCATGGTTAGTTTATCCCATGAAGTGATTGACCCAACCGAAAGAGATCGAAGCCATAGTACTACCTCTCCCATTAGAGAAAATAGGAAATGATGAAGCTGGATGGACTCTTAGGTTATGTGTGCAATATCAAAAGGTGCACACACTTCAATGAATTTCTTCAAATGAAAGTTGGGGGATTCATAGGCTTGTCTCCCAAAAAGTCCCATTATTTGCAACATGTGCAACATGACGCTTGTGACATGACAGACACCATTCCCATGAGTTGGTGGGATATGGATAGAACTTGATCGACCAACTTCATTAAGTTGCTCCTTGTCGTCAAGAGGGCCATCAAAAGACCCGGCTTGAATAGCATTGTCACTCATGGTTCTATTTATACTATAGAGAGCACCTAAAAGAAAACAAAAACAACCAAAATAAATACACACTACTACGGGTATACCCTACGTAAGAACCAACACCGGATAAGTGAAAGCTAAATTTCACTCCTCGGCAATGATGCCATTTTGATAACGCTCATCTATACCATATAAAGTGGTAGAAGACGATCGTTGTCAATATCCCAATTTTCATTGAGGTCGAAACCAAAAGGATTGAAAATTAGAGTTCAAGTCTTATGGATATTAAATGTTTGTCACTAGTATCTTGATTTCACAACTAAGAAACAATTGTAATTTAACTTTGATATGGAGAAAATCTTGGAATTATGTCTCCCTAAGGGCAAATTAGGTATGGGTATGTGAAGATTTGATGCATATGCTAGTAATCAACAATATGGTAGGTTAGGTCTAAGACCCTTGAGGTTAGTTTCTTATTAAAACCTCAAGAATTTCACTTATTGTACCTTTCAGATACCTAACAAATGTGTTAATTATATTCACCTATTACCTCAATTGGGTATCCTAATTTCTAGGATGATACCCAGGGTACAACCAACCTCCTATTTACCCTTATGTCTAAGATAGTGAAAGTTGGCCAACTATACCCATTAATTGTCTACTATTGCTTTCAATCCCACATCCCTCTTTCAAGGATGATGTGGGTTTCTAAAATTTACCCAAACCCCTCTCTCAAGGATGGTTAAAGCTTTCTAGAGTTTGGAGTTTTCACCCATCAAACCCATGTGGGTATTAGTGGTTTTCACCCACAAACCCCAACCAATTTGTTCAAGCAAAAGTAGAGCCCATTATCAATAAACTAGAATGCACACAAATATAACACAACCCACAACTAATTGCACCTTAGTTTAACATAATCCCAAGACAATAAAATTTAGCTACTCATGAAGAAAGAAGAGAATATTATACCATGAGGGTTGTGCAAAGCATCCATTCTTCAAGAATTAACTAAATTAAAAGTCTCCAAATCAATTTACAATTCTTCCCCAAATTAGGGTTTCAACTTCAAATTCAAAATATTGCAGGTCTCTAGCATATCCAAAATGGAAAAATGTTTTAGGTTTTTAAGGAGTTAGGGGTCAACTATTGAAAATTATGAAAGCCCCTGGGCCTAATCCCGCGTAGCTGCGATCACACGGGATTGGCTGAGATCACGACTATCGTGATCACGGATATCTAAACGTGATTGTGGTTGCAGACTATATTTACTGCCCGCGATCTCGACTCCCAGACCATGACCGTGATAAATGAGCCTGGTTCCTACTTTAGTTCCTCTAGCTGAACTTTTCCTCTCATTTGTCCTATCTTTTAGATCCTATCTACTTATTTTCATCTCATCACTTGTGTGCCTGCAAAATATGAATATTAGTGCATTTAATCACAAATATTATCTCACTTATTCATTCAAAACATGGGAATGTGCACGAATGATGAGTGCGAGTGAGTGGTAAATTCACCACTCATCAACACCCATTACTTAAGGATTTGCTTGTCCTCAAGAAACACGACCTCTCAACATGAGACAATGCATATTTATGCCCACATGAATGACCCAAATGATCGTAATGACTTCAAGCTTAGTTATTACCACAAATTAGCTCTTCAAACATGGGTAAAATTATTTTCACGACACCCCTCAATATAAAATGAGATCTTCAGGGATGCAAGAGACTTCAAAGATCAACCATGCAACTACTACTAATATTCTAGAAATGACTTCCTTTTTGACATCAACTATGATATTTTCTTTTTTCCTTATTCACGGGGGATGACAAAATCACCCACCTTAACTGCTTACATGCTTTCTCAAGGAATTTAAGTGCGAAACACTCTCTCTCTCATGAACTCTCAATACTATCAAGTACTATGCCATATGCTTTCCTCTATTTCCAATTGCCACTATAAGACCTTGAGGCGTGTTTGCCTCATGAGCCGGAGATAAAAGTACGAGATGACTAGTACATCTCCAAGGATATAAGTATGACATCATACACACGTTTATCATGACCAAACCTCACACAGGCTAATTGTCAGTTTCCAGCTTTGTTCCCCTGGGGGACCTCCACCTTTCACGTCTCAGCTAAACATCCCACTTTAAATCCCAAATTAAAATCATTCACCCATAGCATACCATTTAGTCATTTTCTTACGAAAGGCACTTTGTGGGTATTGTCATGCCATCACTAGTTGCAAGTATACACATGCCATTACCTCTTTCCATCAACCATTTATATGACTTTTGGGGCTCTAGCCTATTGCTCAACAAAGACCCTCAACAACCTAAGGTTTAGGGATGAGAGCCCGTTTTAATTAATTAAACAGCCAAGGTTTCTATTTAAACCATTTCATGTCCAAAAAGGCCTGTACAAAATATTTGTAAACCATTCATACTTATTAAGCTATTGCCTTAGTTCAAAACACCATTAATATGTGACTAGTAAGTTCCTTTAGCCATTTTCACAAACACCTTGTGGGCTTACCTTTAACAAGACCAAGGTAAAAATTATTAAGATTAGGGTTTCCTA
>NC_061118.1:142418760-142451785 GCF_002878395.1 Capsicum annuum
TACACCACAAACCCATCATTCCCTTGGGCAAGGTCAAAACTGGAGCTGAAGTTAATTTGTTCTTCAACTTCTCAAAACTACCCTCATATGCATCCGGCCACAAGAACTTGACCTTTTTATGGGTTAACTTAGTCAATGGGGCAGATAACGTCATAAAAATCTTCACAAATCTCCTATAGTAACCAACTAAACCCAAGAAGCTCCAAATATCGATTGGAGTCGCAAGTCTAGGCCACTTATTAACCACGACAACCTTTTGTGGATCCACCATGATCCCTTCACTAGAGATCACATGACTAAGAAAATTCACAACCTTCAATCAAAACGTATACTTAGAAAACTTGACATACAAATGATGATCCTTTAAAGTTTGCAACACAACATAAAGGTAGTTGACATGATCCATCTCACTTTTGGAGTAGACTAAGATATGATCAATGGAGACAATGACAAAAAAATCTAGAAGTGAATGAAAGACCCTTTTCACTAAGTCCATAAATGCCGCCAGAGCAATGGTAAACCCAAAAGGCATAACTAGGAACTCATAATGACTATATCGTGTCTTGAAGAAAGCCTTAGGGATATCTACCTCCCTAATTTTAAGTTGATGTTTATCCAACCTAAGATCAATCTTAGAGAAAGACTTAGTACCTTGAAGCTGATCAAACAAATCATCTATTCTAGGAAGTGGATACTTATTCTATATGGTCACCTTGTTCAAATGATGATAATTAATACATATTCGAAGTGAACCATACTTCTTATGCACAAAAAATATAAAAGCACCTGTAATACCCCGACCATTTTGTAAGCCTAAATTCGTGTTTTGAGCTAATGGGAAAGACTTCCAAAGTGAATGATGTTTAAACCATGCTGTATTCCACTAATTTCTAGTTTCTATCATGTGGATATTTTAATAAGCTTTTTGTCGATACCAATTTCATCAAAATTAGAGATCGGAGCAAGAAGTTATGACTATCTGAAGTCCCAGTCATGAAACATCGTTATTTAGACCCTTAGCGCGTCGTGAAGATGAGTAATATCCCAATTGTCACTTTTAAGTAAGTCTCCATGATATTACCATATCGTGCCAAGTCTCAAAGCATCGCGGTACCCTTCCAGGTCATAACCAAGGTGGCAACGCGATTTCACCGTGTCGCGCCACTGAGCAGTTTTTCAGTTGTCCAAAATCCAGTGAAGGACAACGATCATGGCGCATCATGCCATGGCCAAAAATCGGGCTGCAGTTTTAGAATTTGATCAAGGGCATTTTGGTATTTCCACCAAGTTTGGCCCTCTATATATAGATTCAAGTAGAGAAGAGAAATCTATTCTTCTCCATTTCTCTTCCAAGAAATATCTAGTACTAGAGTTTCTCTCTTTCAAATCAAAATTAAAAGTTCTCCAAGAAATTCAAGAATTTTTTCATAGATTTCATCAAGTTGTTCAAGAATCAAGTTCTCCAAGTCAAAGACATCAAGAAACTTAGCTCAAAAGTGTGAAGAAGAGTTTCCAATCAAGTATTTTCATCTTAAAGTTATAATTCAAGGTATGTAGGGTTTTGAACAAGATCAATTCTTTCATTCTTGTGCTCAAAGCTTTGATTTCTATCATGGATTTATATGATTTTGCAAGTGGATTTATACCCAAATTACTTCATCATGAGATTATATCAGTTATAAGAACTTCCCATGTCCATAAGAGTTAAGTTTCTTGAATTACCAAGTCACTCCGAGTTTTGAGTTGAAGATTTGAGTTGTTTATGATGATTTATGAGGTTTTTATCATATGATTTATTTACTATGAGATCATGAAAAGTATGTTTCAATCTAACTCAAGCCAAGTGAGCCATCATTGCACATATGCATATTTTCATAAAATTGATGATGATATTTACATTGTTGCATGCACCCCCACATACTCAGTACATTCCAAAGTGCTGACCTACATATTTTTCTATGGGCTACATTTTTTCGTAATGTAGGTTCAGGTACTCAACCGTAGCTGTGTTAGCGATATTCAAGTGCCTCAACTACATTCCCTCAGTGGCGAGTCCTCATGGTTCGAGGATCGTGTCTATATTTTTGGTGATATCATTCTGTTGTTATGACTTTCAGTACTATCTGAGTCAGTTGGAGGTTTGTCCCAATGGCTCTTTAGTCTTGATTAGTAGAGGCTTTATTAGACTAGTGTATCAGTATGTACAGAATATCAGTATTTTGATTGTACAGGCCAGCATATCTTTTCTTTTGAGTATGTCTATGATATAATATTCTTTCTTATTTTGCCATGACTACTGTCAAAGTGAGTTCAAAATGGGATGATAGGCTTAGAGAGTCAGCTTGAGGCCACGTGTGGCCTTAAGTACCATGTGATGTCTCTGGATAGGTTCTTGGGGTGTTACAAGCTTGGTATCAGAGCATACGGTTTAAAGAGTCCTAGGGAGTCTGACAAGCTGCGTTATATAGAGTCTTGATCATCGATGTGTAACGCGCCACATCTATAAAGAAGAGGCTACAAAACGTTTTGGGAAAAGTCATTTTTTTCTTTCTATACTTTATCGTGCCTACAACTATCTCTTTATCTGTGATTAACTCATGCTCTCTTATAGAAATAATGAGCAACCTCAACCCATTGATCCCCTGAATGAGCATGTGTCTCATCCAGAATTTTGGGAAGCTTTTCATGTGCTAGCCCTGGAAGTTATCGCCAATGCTCAAGCTAACACCCAGGCTACTTGGATGAAGTGAGAAAGATCACCCAGATTATGCACGTGACTAAGGAGGAGAGTGTTGAATTGGATGCCCATCGAATGAAAGATGTTGCATATGACTGGGTAGAGATATGGGGGAAGAGTAGGGGGAGGATGCCACTCCTATGACTTGGCAGTTATTCCAGGATGCATTCTTGGACAAATTCTTCCTTTTTGAGATGAGGGAAGCAAAGATAGAGGAATTCATGAATTTGAAACAAGGCTCCATGACTGTTAAGGAGTATTGTCTTAGATTCAATCAGTTATCCAAATATGCTCCTAGTATGATGGCTGACTCCCAGACTATCATGAGTAAGTTCGTGACCGGCGTATCGAGTTATGTTGTGAAATAGTGTAGATCTTATATGATTAATAGGGAGATAGACCTTTCTCGGTTGATGATATATGCCCAACAGATTGAAGTTGATAAGGTGAAAGAGAGAGAGAGTAGGAGGGAATAAAAGAGCTAGATTAGAGCAGCAGGGATCCCGTCAGTCCAGATTCCATGGAGGGAACCACCTTTAACTCCAAGGACATCCATTTATGCCCGCACCTTTCTCAGTTAGTGCTCCCGCACCTAGAAGCAGGCAGGAGTAGGGGAGTAGGCCTATCCCGTCTACGTATCAGGAAAGTGTATGTCCGACCTCATTTTCCTTCATGTGCCAAGTGTGGTAGAGATCATTTTAACGAGTGTTTTGTTGATCAGAGGGGTTGCTTTGGTTGTGGCAAGTTGGGCCACTGACTTAGATATTGTCTGTATGCTAGATAGGGGAGTCGAGATGCTCATCCCCAAAGTCAGGCTACCAGTGCCCCCGCTCCCGTAGTCCGCCCGGTTCTTCCTCAGGGTGCCTCTTCTAGTACTGCTGGCGGTTCATGCTAGAATTGCTTCTATGCTATACCACCTCACCAGGAGCAGGAGGACTCTCCAGATATTGTAACTAGTATGCTTCATGTCTTTCATTTTAATGTGTATGTGTTGATGGACCCTAGGTCAAGCTTTTCTTATGTGACTCCATTGGTGGCTGTGAATTTTAAGATTAGTGATGAAAAGATTTCTGAGCCTATCCTAGTTTCTACCCCAGTAGGAGAATCTGTTATTGCTAAACAAGTGTATAAGAAGTGTCCTATCACTGTCCTTTACAGAGTCTTGTTTGCAGACCCGATTGAACTAGACATGGTCAATTTTGACATTATTCTAGGTATGGATTGGCTTCACTCTTGTTATGTATCTATAGACCATCGTACCCGTGTAGTCAAGTTTTAGTTTCCCAATGAGCCAGTCTTTGAGTTGTCCAAAAATTCTGTATCCCCTAAGAGTCGTTTCGTATCTTACCTTAAAGCTAGAAAATTATTATCTAAGGGTTGCATCTATCATTTGGTTCGAGTTAAAGACACAAAGTCTGGGACTCCGACTATTCAGTCTATCAGTGTTGTCAATGAGTTTCTTGATGTTTTCTTGGAAGATCTCCTAGGGGTACCTCTTAATAGAGAGATAGAATTCAGGATTGATCTTCTTCCTGACACACAATATATTTCTATCCTCCATATCGTATGGCCCCCACAGAACTTAAGGAGTTGAAAGAGAAACTCAAAGATCTTCTTAATAAAGGTTTTATAAGGCTCAGTGTGTCTTTTTGGGGCTCACCCATTTTGTTTGTGCGAAAGAATGATGGTTCATTGCGTATGTACATTGACTATTGTCAACTCAACAAGGTCACAGTAAAAAACAAACATCCTCTTCCTAGAACTGATGACCTGTTTGATCAACTACAAGATGCTAGTTATTTCTTAAAAATAGATTTGAGATCTGGTCATCACCAACTTAAGGTTAGAGAGTGTGATATTCTAAAAATGGCTTTCCGTACCCATTATGGTCATTTTGAGTTCATGGTTATGTCTTTCGGTCTAACTAATGCCCCAACAACTTTTATGGACCTCATGAATTGGGTGTTCAGACAGTACTTAGATATGTTTATTATTATGTTATGATATTGTTGTGTACTCCTGAAGTAACAAACCCTTAGAGGTCATAAGTTATTTGCCAAGTTTAGTAAGTGTGAATTTTAGCTAAGGTCAGTTGCCTTTCTGGGTTATATTATTTCTTTTGAAGGTATTTAAGTTGATCCTCAAAAGGTAGAAGCTGTGAGAAATTGTCCTAGACCTATTTCCCCATCTAATATTAAGAGTTTCTTGGGTCTAGATGGCTACTACTATCATTTTGTTAAAGGCTTCTCTTCTATTGCATCTTCTTTGACTCGGTTAACCCAAAAGAAAGTTAAATTCCAGTGGTCAGATTTTTGTAAGAAGGGTTTTCAGGAGTTGAAGACTCGACTCACTTCAGCCCCTGTGTTGACCCTTCCTAATGGTGCAGATGATTTTGTAGTGCATTGTGATGCCTCTAAAGTTGGTTTGGGTTGCGTATTGATGCATAAGGGTAAGGTTATAGCCTATGCCTCTAGGCAGTTGAAACTGCATGAGAAGAATTACCTGACCCATAATCTCAAATTAGCTACAGTGGTTTTTGCTTTAAAAATTTGGAGACACTACTTGTACGGTGTTCATGTTGATGTCTTTATAGATCATAAGAGTTTGTAGTATGTTTTTACTCAAAGAGATTTGAATCTTCGACAGAGGCGATGGTTAGAATTGCTGAAGGACTATGATTGAGTGTGTTGTACCACCCGGGCAAGGCCAATGTAGTGGCGGATGCCCTTAGCAAGTCGTCCATGGGTAGTGTAGCGCTTGTAGAGAAAGGTAAGAAGGAGTTAGTTTGAAAAGTTCATCATTTGGTGAGGTTGGATGTTAGATTGCTTGATTCACCTGAGGGTAATGTTTGGGTCTAGAGTAGTTTTGAATCTTCTCTAGTTTTAGAGGTAAAAGAGAAACAAGATATGGATTCTCGTTTGGTCGAACTGAAAGGGTCAGCTAAAGGCCAAAAGGTGAAGGTTTTCTCCCAAGGAGGAGATGGTGTATTGAGGCTTCAGAGTAGGTTGTGTGTGCCTGACATTGATGATTTGAGATAAAGAATTATGGCTGAAGCGTATAGCGCGCGGTATTCTATTCATCCCGATGCTACCAAGATGTACCGCGGTTTGCGGGAAATCTATTGGTGGAATGGTATGAAGAAGGATATAGCGAAGTTCATAGAGAAGTGTGCAACTTGCCAACAGGTGAAGATAGAGCACCAAAGACCCATGGTATGATGGAAGAATTTAGCATTCCTACTTAGAAGTGGGAAGAGGTGAACATGGATTTCGTGATCGGTTTACCTCTCTTTCGTCATCATCGTGATTCAATTTGGGTCATTATAGACAGGTTGACTAAGTCTGTGCATTTCTTGCCAGTGCATACATCTTTCATCACCGAGGACTATGCTAAGCTGTACATCCAAGAGTTAGTAAGGTTGCATGAAGTTCCCTTATCTATCATCTCCGATAGAGGTACTCAATTTACTTCTTAGTTTTGGAGGGCCTTTCAGAAGGGTCTTGGCACCCAAGTTTATCTTAGTTCCGCTTTTCATCTGCAGACAGATGGTCAGGCTGAGGGACCATCCATACTTTGGAGGATATGTTGAGGGAGTGTGTTCTTGATTTCAAAGGAAGTTGGGATGAACATTTGCCATTGATTGGATTTGCTAATAACAACAGTTTTCATGCTAGCATTGGAATGGCTCCCTTTGAGGCTTTATATGAAAGGAGATGTAGATCACCCATAGGTTGGTTTGAAGTGGGTGAAGCTGCTGTGATTGGACCTGATGCTGTATTTGAAGCTATAGAGAAAGTTAAGCTGATTCGAGAAAGGTTTAAGACAGCCAGAGTCTTCAGAAGTCATATGAAGATGTGAGAAAAAGAGCTCTTGAGTTTGAAGTTGATGGTTTAGTGTACCTGAAAATTTCACCCATGAAAGGGGTGAAGAGATTTGGTAAGAAAGGAAAGCTTAGTCCCCGATATGTTGGCCCTTACAGAGTTTTGAATCGTGTTGGGAAAGCAGCTTATGAGATTGAGTTGCCTACGGAGTTGTCAGCTGTCCACCCTGTCTTTCACGTTTCTATGCTTAATAAATATATTAACAATTCTGCTATTGTTGTTGATCCATCGAAGAACTTAGACATTCGGGATAGCCTTTCTTATGAAGAGATTCTGGTTGAAATTATAGATTATCAAGTCCGTAGACGAAGAAACAAAGAAGTTCCTTTGGTTAAAGTTTTGTGGAGAAATTAATCGGTTGAGGGTGCTACTTAGGAAGAAAAAACAGATATGCGAGTTAACTACCCCCATCTCTTCTCTGCAAGTTCAAATCAAGCTGAAGGTATTATTTTTCCTTAATTCAGTTTCCTCCTAATCCAGTGTATTCGGTTATATAGTTGTCTTTCATCTTGATTCGTGCATTCAGTGAAGTATCTAAAAGTCTAGAGTAAAGTAAGCCTATTGAATAGATTATTTCAGTAGGCATTTTCAAGTGTCCTCTTTGACCTTGAGTCTAACTAGCAACATTCGAGGACAAATGTTTTCAAGGGGGAGATATTGTAATACCCCGACTATTTCGTAAGCCTAAATTCATCTTTTGAGCGAATGGGAAAGACTACCAAAGTGAATAATGTTTAAATTGTGCTGTATTTCCCTAATTTCTACTTTTATATCATGTGGAGATTTGATTAAGCTTTCCGTCAATACCAATTTCATCAAAATCGGAGATCGGAGCAAGAAGTTATGACTATATGAAGTTCCATTCATGAAACATCGTTATTTAGATCCTCAGCGCATTGCGGAGATGATTAATATACCAATTGTCACTTTTCAATGAGGCTCCATGATATTACCGCATTTCTCTAAGGCTTAATACCAGGATTGTTAAATTCCAGTGCACCAACGTGATTCTACCGCGTCGCGGTGCCCTTCCAGGTCATAACCAAGGTGGCAACGCAATTTCACCGCGTCGCGCCACTGAGCAGCTTCCCAGTTGTCCAAAATTCAGTGAAGGACCGCGATCATGGCACGTCGCGCCAGGGCCTAAAATCGGGCTTCAGTTTTAGAATTTTCTCAAGGGCATTTTGGTCTTTACGTCCAGTTTGGCCCTCTATATATAGATTCAAGTAGAGAAGAGTAATCCATTTTTCTCTATTTCTCTTCCAAGAAATATCTAGAACTAGGGTTTTTCTCTTCCAAATCCAAATCAAATCTTCTCCAAGAAATTCAAGAATTTTTCCATAGATTTCACCAAGTTGTTCAAGAATCAAGTTCTCCAAGTCAAAGACATCAAGAAACTTAGCTCAAAAGTGTGAACAAAAGTTTCCAATCAAGTCTTTTCTTCTTAAAGTTATAATCCAAGGTATGTGGGGTTTTGAACAAGAGCAATTCTTTTGTTCTTGTGCCTAAAGCTTTGATTTCTATCATGGATTTATATGATTTTGCAAGTGGGTTTATACCCAAATTACTTTATCATGAGATTATGAGAGTATAAATTGTTCAAGCTTTATTATACATGATTATTTTGCTATTCCCAAGTTATGACTTGATATTTAATATTGTGAATTTCATATTTCTACCATGAGTTGATATTTCAAGTGCTTTCAAGATATGTGTCAAGATTTAAGCTTCCTTATGACAAACTGGATTATTGAGTATATTGATTCATTAGATTGAGTTACAATGAGTCTTGATACTTCCACAAAGTTATTGATGTTGTCATGATTTAATGAATTGATACATTTTGATATCGAGAAAGATTGATTTGATTTGAGTCGAGTTAGGAATCCACAAATTGATTATGATTTGATAAATGAGAAAGAGATTTGATTTAGTCTTCATGATAGATCTTTGTGATGTTTGTGGTGAATTTTCTAATGTGTTCTGAGCTTGTGTCTGGGAGTAGTATTTAGCACCGAGCAGGAAATGTGGTATTTCTCCAAAGCTACATTCCACCATAGGATTAATATTGATAATTGTGGTCTAGAGGACGAGTGGGATTGTGATCACTAAATTTAGGCTGCACTCCCTGTCAATAGTATGACGCTTCCGCTAATGTAGGGTTATCTCCTTAGGAGGGAAAAACATTGGACTCCATATAGCTCACATGGTTTATATCGTTTATAAGAACCTCCCATGTCCATAAGAGTTGAGTTTCTTGAATTACCGAGTCACTCCGAGTCTTGAGTTGAAAAGTTGAGTTGTTTATGATGATTTATAAGGTTTTTATCATATGATTTATTTACTATGAGATCATGAAAAGTATGTTTCAATCTAACTCAAGCCAAGTGAGCCATCATTATACATATGCATATTTTCATGAAATTGATTATGATATTTACATTGTTACATGCATCCCCACATACTCAGTACATTCCAAAGTGCTGACCCACATATTTTTCTATGGGCTACATTTTCTCGTAATGTAGGTTCAGGTACTCAGCTGCAGCCACGTTAGTGATATTCGAGTGCCTCAAATACGTTCCCTCAGTGGTGAGTCCTCATGGTTTGAGGACCGTGTCTATATTTTTGGTGATATCGTTCTGTTGTTATGGCTTTCAGTGCTGTCTGAGTCAGTTGGGGGTTTGTCCCAATGGCTCTTTAGTCTTGATTAGTAGAGGCTTTGTTAGACTAGAGTATCAGTATGTACAGAATGTCAGTATTTTGATTGTATAGGCCAGCATATCTTTGCTTTCGAGTATGTCCATGATATGATATCCTTTTTTATTTTTCCATGACTACCGTCAAAGTGAGTTCAAAAAGGGATAACAAGCTTAGAGGGTTAGCTTGAGGCCACGTGTGGCCTTAAGTATCGTGTGACGTCTCGGGATAGGTTCTTGGGGTGTTACAGCACCCTAAGGAGACACACTGGGATAGATAAAACCTTTATCTAAGAGATCCTTCCATTGGTCCTTAACCTCCTTCAACTCAGCCGGAGCCATTTTATATGGAGGGATAGAGATTGGAAGAGTGTCTGAAACAAGATCAATCCTAAAATCTATTTCTTTATCAGGAGGAATACCAGGAAGGTCATCATGAAATACCTCGGGAAACTCATTAACCATGGGAACAGATTCTAGTGAGGATCTTTCGAGTTAGAATCTTTAACTCAGACCTAATGATACAAACACCCCTTAGAAATAAACTTTTGGGCTCTAATATATGAAATAAACTTCCCTTTAGGCACTAAAGAACCCCCCTTACCATACAATGACGGGTTCACTAGGAAATTTAAACACAATCGTACGAGTCCAATAATCTAAGAAGGCATAGCACGAATGTAACTAATCTATTCCTAAAATAACATCAAAATTGACCATGTCTAACTCTATCAAGTCTACCAGAGTTTCCTTACTACCAACAACTACCACACCTCTTCTATAGACTCTTTTAATAACCATAGAGTCTCCTACCGGGGTAGAAATAGAAAAGGAAACTGACAAACACTCAGGACCAAAACCAAAATGCACAACCACAAATGGGGTCACATAAGAGAGAGTAGACAATACACATTATGGGAGAAAAGTTTCAAAACACCCATAACTCTTAGCATACCCTAACAACATCTGGAGATGCCTTAGACTCACAGCGATTAGCAATTGCATATGATAAATTTGGGCCACTGTCGATGCCAGAAGCAGAAGTATCTTCCTTCGATGCGAGAGCAGATAAAGAACCAATAGGGACCCTGTTAGCCCCTAAATTTATCCGAACAGGACAGTCATGCTACATGTGACAATTCTGACCATAACAAAAACACTTGTCTTTCCTCTCCACACAGAACCCATGGTGCAACTTCCACAAAATCTACAAGGAAGGCAGGATGGAGCCACATGAGCCCCACTAGCCTGAGATTGGGCACCCTATGCCTAAAATCCATCATCAAATTAAGATCGGTGGTCACCCAATGACTTTGAGTAAGAAACACAAACCAAGGAGAAAGAACTCGACTCCCTTCCCACATACATACTTCTTTCTTAGCCACTTAACACCAAACCATTGGCTTGCACTTTGTTCAGAAAATTGAGACCTCTTGCTTTGCCTCTCATCAATATCAACTTGTTTATTTTTTGCTTTCTTCACTTGTTGAATGTACACGACCAACCGAGAGATACCCATGTCTTTGATCAACAACACTGCTTTGCTATTAAGGATCAAATCACGGGATAATCCCGAAGCAAACTTGGGCATTCTAGCCCTCACAGTAGAAACCATCTCCGGAGCATACCTAGAAAACTGATGGAATTTTAATGAATACTCCTTATCAAACATACTTCCTTGCTTCAAGTTAACAAACTATTCCTACTCTTCATACCATTGGTACGCCACATCTTTCAATTGGTAAAAAGAAAACTCAACACCTTCAAACTCCAAAGCATGCATGATCTGGAAGATCTATTCCATTTTATTAATTAAACCTTGAGGATCCTTCTCAACATTAGTACCGGTGAACATAAGAGGTTGCAACCTCATGAATTAGCCAACCCTCATGGCCTCAGAAGATGGAGTGATAGAAGCACTATGCTCAAGCTGAGAAGCTACTAACTGTGTCAACAGAGTAATAGAGAGATGGAACTTAGCATTGGTAGCATCCCCTTGAGGTGACTGAGGATGAGGACAAGAGGGAACTGGTGGAACTCCCAGACCATTGGGAATTGGACCCCTAGACTGGGTATGGACCCCATAAGTAGACCGAGTCCTATCAACATCATCCCCAGTTGGGATAGAAGAAATTTCATGTGCTTCAGATTGTTGAGTAGGCATGATCTGAAAAATGTGCAAATGAAAATCAGAAAAATCCAAGACCTTAGACTCTATAGCTTGAAATAAGATAACAAAAAAGTGAAACAGTCCAAAATGCCTTGTATCCTCTGTCTTATAAGTGTGGAGTGATACACATCCATAAAATAAACTCTACTTAACATAACTTTATGGACACTCAACTGACCCTGAACCTAGGCTCTAATACCAACTTGATACGACCCAAAATTGTGCCTTGTTGTATGGGTATCTCAAGATGACCAAGGAACTGAGATGGACCTAGTAGCATAACCTAACTATCACATGAACCTATAAGTATAGGATGAACTACGAACATATAATCAAGATAGTGGAAACAAGACTAGTAAACATAACTTAATAATGTCTAACCATTCATTAATGTCGACATACAAATCCAATCTACCCAAGTCCACAGTTATTCAGAAGCCTCTATAAATGTAAAGTTAATAATATGTTAGAACAAGTCCCCGACAATAGCCAGACTAAGTCTAAAATAAATCTATGACATAAGATAAGAAGACCATGAAATATGTGCCTTTTGTAGTATGGAAGCTCACTACTTCAATGTCAATACTCAAATCGCCTGAACACCTGATCACTATGCAGAAAGAGAAGAATAAGTTTTGGTCCCTGTATCGTGTGGGGATACAAGTTTAAAGATGGTTAGCGAGCGAATGCTAGCATGTAACTCATGAATAAGGATTAAATAATTCCAACAATCCAAGACCAATCAACCAATACATATGACTAATGCAATACATATATATAAGCATAAAATTTGAAATCATTAACTTAGGATGTGTAGCTTTTCCATTCAGAATTCACCCATGGACTATATAGGGTCATCTCCACTTGCTGAAAGGGCCCGGATGCATATTTTCCATTAAGTGTGATATCATGTACACGGTCATCATGACCAAATCTTACACCATCAAATTGTTAGTTTCCAGCTTTTGTCTTTTGAGACCTTCACCTTCCACGGCTCGACTAAACATCCCGCTTTAAAGCCCATATTAAAACCATTCACCCACAACCAACCATTTATTCATTTTCTTACCGAAGGCACTTTGTTGGGATCATCATACTAACACTACTTGAAAGTATACTCATACCATTACCTCTATTCATCTACTATTTATATGACTTTTGGGGCTCTAGCCCATCATCCAACAAGGACACTCATTAACCCAAGGTTTAGGGACTCGAACCCATTTTATTCAATTAAATCAGCAAGGTTTCCATTTAAACCATTTCATTCCCAACAAGGCCTTTACAAAATATTTGTAAACCATTCATGCTCATTAATCCATTGCCTTAGATCAAAACACCTTTAACATGTGACTAGTACTTTCCTTTAGACATTTTCACAAACACCTTGTGTGCACACCTTTAACAAAACCAAGATCAAGGTAAAAATTATTGAGATTAAGGTTACCCATGACCCATGAATTAAACCATAATCAACAAGAACTCACATGTGAAAACCATCACCAAAAATATGTGAAAACATCATTTAAATCAAGAGTAAACAATACCCATAATATGCATCAAAACCCTCAATATTTGGATTTCAAAAACACCATTTAAGAATCAAAATCAATGTTCAAACACATGATATTTTTTAACTAACAATGAGGGAAGAGTTACATGCCTTATACAAGATGATTCATGGAAGGATTCTTTGTCTTCAAGTCTTTAGATGTCCTCTTTGATAAACCCTAGCCCCAATCTTTGTTGAAGAAGTTTAGGAAGGATTTAAGGGTGTCTTGATCTTGTATATGTGAAGAATAAAGGTCCCAAATATGTCATATGTCGAGTTTTTTTAAGGGTTTAGGGGTGGGTAAATGTCTAGAAAGTCCTCAACTAAAAGTTATAAAAATTGAACCCAAGAGGGTATGACCACCCCATATGAGTGGTACCCTAGCTTATGAGTGGTACCCTAACTCGTACCCTAAACCCCACTAAGGACCCCTAATATGACCAACATACAACTCCCCATGCATAACTCATACCCTAAGGTATGGGTGGTACCCTACAACCCGTACCCAAGCCAGAATGCTTTGGCCAAGACTTTAAGCATCATACGACGAGGTATCTCATGACTTGTACCCTAAGGTTTGACTAGTAAGGCATCAAATCATACAGTAGACAGAATGTACCCTACAAAAACTGATGAACATTTGAGAGAAAGGATCTTAGGTCGTATCCTAGTGTATAACTAGTACCCAAGAGTCATACTCTGCCCAAAAGCTTTAACTTAGGCAATTTTCTAGGGGTTTAATGCCAAGGTGTTTCAAGTAGATCACTGAAAGATAGAAATAATCTAAGTTGCTCAGACTCTCCAAAAATATTGCCGCACCCATATCAGATTCTTCAAAAATACATTATTTTTGGAGGATCCAACACACACCCGTAGATATTTTTGAAGAGTTCGAGTAACTTAGAAAATAATGATATGTAACTAGAGAGTAAGATCATTAGATAATTGATTTAATCAACGTTTAAATAAGGAAAA
This sequence comes from Capsicum annuum, assembly GCF_002878395.1. Lineage (NCBI taxonomy): Eukaryota > Viridiplantae > Streptophyta > Magnoliopsida > Solanales > Solanaceae > Capsicum > Capsicum annuum. The sequence goes on from NC_061118.1 coordinate 142,432,775, forward strand.
ATCAATATGAACATTAAAAAAGAAAAAAAAATAGATAAATAAAATTTAGTATAATTACTTGTAGTGATATGGAATATTCTTGATCATTTTAGTAGTAGTACTAGCATTTTTCTTATGTCTCCAATTTATAGGTCATTGTGTTTCTTTAGCCTATTGATCCTTGGCCACTTCTCCTAACAAGCAACTTGTCTTTCATTAATTTTCATTGATCTCCTCCTAATTGAACCCTCACTTAAACAACTTCCTCTTTCAAAACCACCTCTATTTACATTGTTTGCCTGACAAAAACCTCGTCCTCCTCATAATTTTTGTTACTTTGTAGGAGATATAGAATTCTCTCATTCTAATTCAATAGCTCCTACTATTCTTATTTAGAAAATTAAATTGATTTTTCTTGATTTTTATTGCTATAAAAAAGGTTGTTTTTACTGCCTTCAAAGAGTAGATAGTGCAATAAAATAGTCAAAAGAATGCAGAACACAATAGCTCAACTTTAGAGTGCAGGATTAATTGATCCTAAGATACTAGCGATATTGTCCATTCATTCACCAAGAGAATCTACTTCTACACTAGCAGCTACTAGGACAAACAGTCAAAATAGTTAAGATTAATGTGAATTATTAAGTTCATTTGGTGCTTCATATCATATTTTGACTGATATTGTTGTTGTTGGACTATATTGGATTGTTTCTGTGATATCTATTTAGTTCATTTGGTGTTTCATATTATATTTTGACTGATATTATTGTTGTTGTTGAACTATATTGGATGGTTCCTGTGGTATGTATTCAATTTATTTTGTGTTTTATATCATATTTTTGTTGATACTATTGTTGTTGTTGGACTATATTGGATGGTTCCTGTGATATCTATTCAATTTATTTCATGTTTAATATCACATTTTGACTGATATTATGGTTGTTGTTGGACTGTATTGGATGGTTGATATCTATTTAGTTCAATTGGTGTTTCATATCATATTTTGGCTTATATTGTTATTGTTGTTAGACTGTATTGGATTGTTCCTATAATATCTATTCAGTTCATTTGGTGTTTCATATCACATTTTGGCGGATATTGTTGGACTGTATTGGATGATTCCTATGATATCTATTCAGTTCATTTGGTGATTCATATAACATTTTGGTTGATATTATTGTTGTTGTTGGATTGTATTGGGTGTATATTCCATAAGAATAGATCAGTTATAGCCTCTATTATTGTTGCAGTTGTTAGACTATTGGACTAGTTATGTTAAGATTTCAATTCTACAAAAGTACTTAAAGTGTGTTTCATCATAGTGTGTTTCATTATAGTTGTAGGAAGAAACTTCTTTCTTGATATATGTAGATTTGATGATATATGGAAGCCAAAACTGAGTTAAAAATGGCAATCTACTCAAGTATGTTGATTAGATGCATTATTTTTTTACCTCTTTCGTCATAATTTACTATTTAGTAGGTTTCTCAACATTATTGTTCACAAGAAATAGTGTCCCATTAGTGTTAGGCTTTATTTAAGAATTTTGACAGGCATCAGCTTGTTGTTGTTGAACCAATACGCTAATAGTAGAAACAATTTTCATGTCTTGACCAACATATTTTGAAGTTGTAGCTCACACCTTAGTAGTTGAAAAGTGCCCAGAATTTTCAAGTGCCACGCCTCAGCTAAAGCTTGTATTATACAATAGTAACATGAAGACTATCATGCTCTACACCTATAATTTCACCTCTATTTTTATACTGTTAATTGCTGATCAAAATCATCATTCAATGCAATCATCATTAATTGCTGTATCTCGCACCTCCACAGATGCATCTCTCCATCTTAGAAAATCTGCTTATCTCGTACTTGATCCAATCTCAACTTTGGGCTTGCCTTTGCTTTTAACTGCCATAGATGTGTTATGTGTGTCATATAACTAGTCGAATTTAAAGAAATATAAATATACTTTGTGGATACATGAATTGGTGCCTCACTTTGTGGGACGATATTTGGGTATGTTATTGTTGGATACATGAATAGTAGCTACGCTGGCTGGATTGAGATGTGTTTCATTGTTCTCACTATTTGTTAGCCATGAGAAAATATGCAATTTATAATTCTAAGATACCAACGGGTTTATGTTTGAGAGATCTTTATTTGAAGACTTTGATATTAATCTTGAATTTGCAACTGAAGACATTATGCATTTGATTAAGTATTACTAAATATTTTGATTGTGCATCGATCTCTTTTAGGAGTACATAACATAAATGAGGTCAGTATTGCATTTGATGTGACCCTAATCCTACTAGTTTAGATGAACAGTTTCCTTTTGTAGGATTAGTATATTGTTATGAAATTGTTCATTTTATAAATTGTAAGTCTAATAATTTGTACATTATCTCTTTAAAAGATCAGTCTTCCCTCAATTATACGCTAGTTTAGATGAGCAGTTTCCATCTGTATATTTTGCCACTTTCTGTCTTGGTCTTTGAAAAATATTACTCTATTAACATATTTTTGTTTTTCTTATTGTTGTAGGTGATGACATAAAAGATGGTGGGAATGAAATTGGTGAACTAGACCTGACCTAATAGATTACAAACCATCGCGATAACATATATAAAACCATCTTAATACAGGTTATAGGAATAGTTGGTAGCCATACCAACATATTACAAACCATTATAATAACATATTAATAACCATCCTAATACGTGTTATAGGGATGGGTGGCAGCTGTCCTAATAGATTATAAACTGTTGCAACAACATATTTATAACCATCCTTATACGTGTTATAGGGATGATTGAGAGCCATCTCAATAGATCATTAACCATCGCAATAGCATATTTAAAACCATCCTATAACGTATATATAGGGATGGTTCTTAGCCATCTCAACAACTTCTAAACTGTCGCAATTTATTCGAAACAATAACCGTCGCTATAGGTGCCAAAATAGCGACGATTTATGTCACCGTCGCACAAAACGGTCGCATTAGAGCTAATGTAATGCGATCAGTTGTATTGGCTGCGTGCTGTAACCATCATCATAGATCAATAGGGACAACTTTGATATTTATGAAGACTGTATTTGAATCATCACTATACCCCTATTTCCATTAGTGACAACATAAAAATCATAATATTATATACCTATGCTACATCATAGAAATTACAATACTATAACCAAAAAAAAAGAAAGGAAATAGTAGCAAAACAATGAATATGTCTGTTCAACCTAGGTAATTATATATAAGTTTCATTTATGTTAAGTTAAACAAAAACAACTCATTATTCCTCGTAGATAACATAGTTCCTCTCTGCTGGTTATTCCATTACAATAAAAAACTCTCAATTCTTTTCTTAATGTTAGAAAGTGAATTTTTTAGTGGAATTATTTCATAGAAGATGGTTCAAATTAAGTAATTTATTGATACAAATTCAAGATAAATGATGTTATTCTATAATTTCATTAACTTGTACGACTATTTAAGAAATGTACTCTAGATAAAGGATAAATAATACATGGGAGAGAAATTGCATATAATGAATGTTAGGGAAGTTAAGACTTAAATCCAACGAATTGGAAAAAACTATTTCCACCTTCTGCTCTCTAGTGTGAAAGTCATACGCAAATACTCTCAAATTCCAATCAAATAAATTAAGCATTATTAAAATTTGATTAAATATTAATACCTACATGTATTGAAAACTTAATTCTTATAGACTGCCAGCATTATGGGAGTACTTGAAATTAAGTAGCTTCCCAAAGATTAAAATATCCAAGCAAATTTTTAAAAATAGAACTAAAGTACTTATGCATGCTAGGACTTTGTTGAAAAATTCATTTAACATTTAAAAAAGAAAAAAACGACTGTACTTCCAGCTTTCGACAGTTTGTGAATTAATTATAAATTTGGTGATTACAGTCTGAGTATGAATTTTCTCATCAGAGTATTTTCTAGACGTGTTCTTTATCTTCACACATAATAATTTTTCTGATGTTGTGAAATATAATTGAATTTCTCATCACGTACACTCATCAATTTTCATCGGATCTCCTAATTATTTAAAGGGGAAACTACCCGGATTATCCCATATTGGGCCACAATTACCACTTAAAGCTGCACTTTATCATAATTACCTGACACAACCAGACACGTGCTAAACTTTACTTTAATTACGTTTTGTAGCACACATTTTTATAACCGTATATTTTTTTAAACAATACAAAAATGGCATACTTTTTTCTCTTTACACAATACACCAACTCTCTCCCTTTACCCCCAAATTGCTCTCTCTCTTTACCCCCATATTCTATAGTTTTCTATTCAGTTTCTTCTTCAACCCATATCTCTCTCACGATAGTAATTCATAAATCGCTAATCCTCTTAATCAAGTAGCTGACATTCATATTTTAGGTTAATTATTAACCTAGTTTTATGTGTATTTCATCAATTTTTAGTTTTAATACCAATAATGTTAGGTTTTTCGCAGATCATTCATTTTGATTTAATTTCTCATTGGTGGATAATACTCTTACCAAGATGGTTACTAGAAGTATAACACGTAATGACCGTGCTGTACATACATTTTTAATGTTTTAATTTAGCACGTAATGACCGTGCTGTACATACGTTTTTAATGTTTTAATTTAGGAATTCCTCAAACACAAGAATAAGATGCATTACCTTCAGACGAATTTAGTGAAATTGGACATGAAATTTTTTTTATAGAGGATGCTTCGGTTTCAAAAAATGATGACAACGAGTTGGTTGAAAAGTTATTGTATGTTTCAATTTTTTACAATTTGTCAATTTTGATACATATAAATAGTATATTTGAGCTAATTTGTGCTCCAACTGATGCATATATTTAGATAAGTTTTTTATACAGTGTATGTGTATCAATTTTATGCATATGTGCCAATTTTATACAATATATACAATTTTAGTTTCACTGTGTATTTGATACATTTTTATGCATTAGTTGGTACTTTATGTATGTATATGTATTTATCTGTCTATGAACAGTCAGGAAGCTGAGCATCCGAACCTATGATATGAGACATCATAGCACAAAGAAAGAGTATGCATCAGTACGTGGAATGTACTGGTATGCTAGATAAGGTAAGGCTAAATGCAAGAGTTCTTATGCGTGAACAATAACTGACTGAATGATCTGGGATAACTAAGTAAGAATACATGGATAACGGAAACTGATGTAAATACTGAGTATGCAATACTATGCATAGACGTGTATGTATACTATATCTAAGCTTTTACTGAAGTTGAGTGCTGAGTTCTGATAACTATATAACTGATATCTGAGATTGCTGACAAATGAGTTACTTATACTGATTGACTGTGTCTGACAGTCCTGATTCTGTAGAACTGAACTGAGTTCTATACTGAGACTGAAACTAAAACTAAAACTGTGGGAAGTAATCATCTAACCGACATACTCAAATAAGATAACTGGGGTCCAACCTGTAACCCTAGTTGAAAGGGTGTTAGTATCGTGCCACAACTAAAGATAAGCTGATGAGTTACCCTTATCTGGAAGGTACTTCAAAGATAATAGTGGAACCGTCAACTAGCTGGTGAGCCTTTATCCTTGGGTTCACTCGGTGCTGAATCCTACTCCCAACTGAATTGACCCTGAACTAATTATACTAAACTAGACTGGACGGATACTGAGTTTTACTGAGTTCTATCACTGACTAAGTACTAGTTAGTTCTGTAACTGACGAAGTTCTACTGATCGTGACATGACTGATACTATTCTATTACTACTATAAATCTAGGTAAAAAACTAAATTTTTCTTAGGTATTAAATACCCCCAGGACTCAATAGTATGAAAAGTAGAGCATAGCATGACCTTGAGAAACATAACAATGTACATTTTATCAAACACATGTAGAGCATAAGCTTGTACATATACTAGCAAGTCATGATTTCATCATTTAATTCACATGGACATTCTACCAAAAACTTGGGGAGCACAACTTGATGCAAATAATCATGGATATCATATAAACATTTCAACTACAGTGCCCAAACTTGCTAATTCAAGGATTGTAACATGGAAATTACACAATTCAATAAACATGCTATTTCAATTTCATGGCAACCACAATTAATCATGGATTGAAACTCAACTAATGTCATGAACATGAATATAATCTAATTTCAAGCACGGAATTCATAATTATGCGATCTTGTAAGTTTAAAAATGAATTCTTAGACTCTATGGGTAAAAGTAACCCATAGACGAACACCTAACATACCTTGGAATGTTAATTCTTAAAAGTTCTTGGAGAAATTCTTGAAAGTTAGCCTTGATTCTTGAAGATAGGATTTTTGCCTCTTGAGAGAGAATGATTTATTTCTTGAGAGAAGTGAGAAAATAATGAGATAATGGGCTATTTAGGGCTTTAATCCCATGTTTAGGATGATTAGGGATTTTAGGAACTGACCAAATAGCTCCTGAATTAAAATCACAAAATATAAAAATCCAGATTTTTTATGCTGGCGCGACACGGTGGAATCGCGCCAGATCACTAGAAATTGGATGACTGGGAACTGGAGGTTTGGCATGACGCGGTGCCATCGCGCCACTCACTGCATGCGAATTTACCTCTTGGCACGACGCTCCATGATCTCAACAAAACACTGGAAAATAACAATTAGGAATTTGGCTGGTGGCACCACGCGGTGGTATCGCGTGGGCTTACTGGAAAATGACCATTGCCATTTGGCTAGTATCCACGATGCGCTGAAGTGCCAGTTGTCACACTGTTGTACAAAAATGGCTCTAACTCTTCACCTTAGTATCGAATTTGAGCGAATTTTATATCATTGGAAAGTTGACTAAATATTGTACACATTGCTAAGCTATAAACTGAAAAATTCTGAGTAATTTTTTTTAAATTTTAGGTAGGAATACTAATGTACTTAGAGATAAATTAATCTTGAAAAATATGGGGTATTACAATATCTCCCCCTTTGGAACATTCGTCCTCGAATGAGACTAATTAAGCTGAGAAACATTGATAGATTGAGCTTACCCACTAAACATGCATATGTTTGCCCCCTTCATAGGAGATATTTGCAAGAACACAAAATCACCGATCTCAAATTTGAGATCCTTTCTCCTCACAACTGCATATGAGTTTTGTCAGCTCTAGGCTGCCCTAAGCCTTTCTCTGATCAACTGAACCTTCTCTAAGGCATCAAACATGAGATCGGGCCCTACTACAATGGCCTCACCTATCTCAAACTAACCAATTGGAGATTTACATCTCATACCATAAAGAGCCTCAGAATACTGGAGTGATAGCTATTATTATATACGAATTCCATCAAAGGTAAGTGGTCATCCCAACTACTCTTAAAATCAATAATGCAGGCTTTTAGCATATATTCTTGAGTCTGAATGGTCCTTTTTTCTTGACTATCTATCTGAGGGTGGAAGGCTATACTAAGGTGAACTTGGGTACTAAGACCCTTTTGGAATGCTTTCCAGAAGTGAGAGGTAAACTAGGTACCATAATTTGAGATAATGGATACTGGGATTCCGTGTAACTTGACCAACTCTCTGATATAGATTTTGGTATAGTCCTCAGCTGAATAAGAGGTATGAACTGATAGAAAATAAGCTGATTTGGTCATCCTGTCTATAATCACCCAAATAGAATCATGCTGATGACGAGTACGAGGCCAACCAATCACAAAGTCCATGTTCACTTCTTCCCATTTCTATGTGGAAATACTAAACTCCTGCATGGACCCACTACACTTCTGGTGTTCAATCTTAACCTGCTGACATGTAGAGCACTTAGCTACAAACTCTGTAATATCCCTTTTCATCCCACTCCACCAATGGATCTCTTGAAAATCACAGTATATCTTAGTGTCCTTTGGATGAATAGAGTATCGTGCACCATGTGCTTCTGTAAGAATTCGTTGCCCCTAGTCATCTACACCTGGCACACATAAATGACCTTAGCAGCGCAACACACCATCTTCCCCTTAGAAAAAAACCTCTACTTTCTGATCTCTGACTGACTTATTCAACTTCACTAGATTGGGATCTGTATCCTGCTTTTACTTCACTTTGGAAACTAAAGATGATTCTAAACTATTCTGCACCCATACACTACCCTCTGCTGAAGAGACTAAGCGGACACCTAGTCGGGTAAGCTGATGAACTTACTAAACTAACTTATTCTTATCATTCTCAACATGAGAAACACTACCCATCGACAATCTAATAAGAGCATCAACCACTATTTTGGCCTTGCCGAATGGTATAAAACACTTATATCATTATCTTTCAACAATTCTAACCACTTTCTCTGACACAAATTCAAATCTTTTTGAGAAAAAACATACTGCAAGATTTTGTGGTCTATGAACACATCAACATGAACCCCATACAAATAGTGCCTCCAAATCTTTAAGGCAAACACTACAGTTGCTATCTTAAGATCATAAGTTGGGTAATTCTTCTCATGGGGCTTAAGCTGTCTAGAGGCATAGGCTATGAACTTACCTATCTATATGAGGACACAACCCAAACATAGTCTGGATGCATCATAGTACACAACAAACCCATCTGAACTATCTGGTAGAGTCAAAATTGGGGCTGAGGTGAGTCGAGTGTTCAACTCTTGAAAAATATTCTCGCAGGAATCTGACCATTGAAACTTGACTTTCTTCTGAGTCAATCCAGCATGGGGGATGCAATAGATGAAAACCCTTCAACAAACCAACGATAATTGCCAGCTAAATCTAAGAAGTGCCTGATAGCTGATGAAAAAATGGGTCTAGGCCAATTTCTCACTATTTTGATCTTTTGAGGATCAACTCTAATGCCATTACCAAAAATAATATGACCAAGGAATTCTACTGACCTTAGCCAAAATTTGCACTTACTGAATTTGGTGAACAACTGATAAGTTCTGAGAGTCTGAAGTACAATTTTGAGGTGATCCGTGTGATCATTCTCGCTACTGGAATAGACAAGAATGTCATCGATGAAGACTATAACGAACATATCCAAGCATTGCTTGAACACATGATTCATTAAGTCCATGAAAGCTGCTGGGGTATTAGTAAGACCAAAGGACATGACTAAAAACTCAAAATGATCATACTAGGTTTGAAAAGCTATTTTTGGAATGTCACATTCTCTGGCTCTGAGATGATGATAGCCGGATCTGAGGTCTATCTTAGAAAAGTAACTGGCGTCCTGAAGTTGGTCAAACAAGTCATCAATTTTACAAAGTGGATATTTATTCTTGATGGAGACTTTGTTCAAGTAGTCAATACCCATTCCAAGAGAATCGTCTTTCTTACGCATGAATAGAACTGGTGCACCCCATAGAGAGATGCTGGGTCTAATGAATCCCTTATCTTAGAGATCCATTAACTGCTCTTTTAACTTCTTGAGTTCTTCTGGTGCCATTCTATATGTCAAAATAGATATAGGCTGAGTGTTTGGAAGAAGGTCTATTCCAAAGTCAATTTCTCTTTCGGTAGGAACTCCAGGAATTACGTCTGAGAATTCATTTACTACTGGAACTTACTCAAGACTAGAAGTCTCTGAACTAGAGTCTTTGACTCGTACAAGATGATACACACATCCCTTGGATATCATTTTCTTGCCCTAAGGTATGAAATCAACTGACCCTTAATTGCTGTAGTACTACCTCTCCATTCAAGGACTGGTTCATTCGAAAACTAAAAATAAACTATTCTGTTTTTACAATCAACTGAGTCATAGCATGGATGGAGCCAATCCATGTCGAGAATGATGTTGAAATCTATCATCTCAAATTCTACTAAGTCTACTGAAGTGATTTTCTGAGGTATCATAATCGAACAGTTCCTATATACCCATCGGGCTATGATAGATTTACCCACTGGGGTAGAAATTGAGAAAGGCTCTTCTAAGATTTCTGGACTGATTCCGAAGTTATCAACTATATAAGAATTTACGAAAGATAAAAAAGTTCCTAGATCTACCAAGGCATAAACATATAAATGGAAGATCTGTAACATACCAGTGACTATATTAGGAGAATTTTCCTAATCTTGTTTGGACAAAAGTGCATAAAGCCTATTTGGGTGTTGCCCACTGGTGGCACTAGAAGCGGTACCCTGCTAATTTAGACAACCTAATTGAGCTGAAAGACAATTATATAGACCCTGAGAACCTGACTAAGAACAATCTTTGTCTCTGTGGCATGGCTTGCCACACCCAAAACAAACATCACTGCCATCTCTGCAGACACCCTGATGGTTTCTGCCACATGTCTGACAAAGAAGATTTGTTTGAGCACTGCTGACACTACCCTAAGATTTAGAGCCTAGAGCCCTATCTTTGTTACCATTTTAGAACTTAGGTATTAGAGCACTGGATGAAGATAGAGCTAGAATCGAAGACTTTGGATGAAGCTGGGAACGGTTACCACCCTCTAACTTAGTTTGATTAAAATTGAAGCTACCTATTCTAGCTCTTTTGTTCTGCCCCTCTCTCTATTATTAGCCTCTTCTATCTATTAAGCATGGACCATGAGCCTGGATTTGTCCATCTCCTTAATAAACATCGCAATTCTACACTCTTTAACTATACTATCTGACACCCCAGACATGAACTTGCTCATTTTGGACCTACTATCTGCTATTACATGGGGAGCATACCTGTCTAACTGAGTAAACTTGAGGGAATACTCTTTCACATTCATGCTACCTTATTTGAGGTTGATGAACTTTAACACCTTGGCTTATCTTAGCTCTAAGGGAAAGAATCTATCTAGTAAAGCAGTAGTAAACTCTTCCCACTCTATAGGCTCTGTATCCGTGTTCCTGTCTACCTTCCACTTCTTAAACCACATATGAGCTACATCTTAGAGCTGGTAGGTAGCTAAGTCAACACTCTTATAGGAAGTCACCCCTATGATATATATGACTTTCTAAACCTGATTGAGGAACTCCTATGTATCCTCTTCTGACTTAGATCCTGAGAATAGCGGAGGATTTATTCGGTGAAGTCCCAAATCCTGGATGTAGTAGTATTAGCCACTGGGTTCGCCTGAACAGAAGCTGACCATTCATTCTAAGCTGCGACAGAATTAGCTAGAGTGGTAAACACAACTTTAAATTTTGCATGGGAAACATGCTCGTCCAGGGGATCTGCCTGAACGGGCTGAGGTGCTGACTGATTTCCGATCCTTCTTTCGTTAGTCTTTTTGGGAGGCATGTTCTATAAGTTGAAGAAAGAAATGAATTAGACTGAGAGTTTAACTTGAGTTCATGCTTACTCTCACGACATAAATACTGAAAGAAGGAAAACTTTCCTAAAATATCTCATAGCCTCCTGTCCATAAGTGTGGCTCACTACACACATATGCACAAGACTCTAATAGACACAACTTTGAGTCTCCCTAGGATTCTGTTGAACCTTAAGCTCTGATACCAAGTTTGTAATATCTCAAGTCTGTATCCCGAGCGCTGCACGATGCTTACGACCCCGAAGGACCATAAGGTAACCCATGATTGATATCTGCTATGAGCACTGAATAATAATACTAAAAATAATACAAAAAATAAGCTGAATTACCATAAGGTTCAAATCTGAAAACACTGATAAAAAATATCAACTGTAATAATAATTTGTAGAACTAAATACTATCTGATAATCTAGTTTAAAAAGCCTCTAACTGAACTATCTACATGTGGAGTTGATGGGACAAGCCCCTAACTAACTCCGACTACTGTACTACTGATAAACTAAAATAATGAAATAAAAGCATACGCTCGATAGATGAGGACTCACTACTGAAATTATTGTTGATAACTGAATCTGTCTATACACGGTCAGGAACCTGAGTGTTTGAACCTATGATATGAGACATTATAACACAAAGAAAGAGTATGCGCCAGTACATAAAATGTACTAGTATGCTAGATGAGGTAAGGTTGGTTGCAGGGGTTCATATGCATGAACAATAACTAACTGAATGATATGGGATAACTAAGTAACAATACATGGATAACTGAAACTACTGTAAATACTGAGTATGTAATACTGTGCATATATGTGTATGCATACTGTATCTGAGCTTTTACTGAATCTGAGTACTGAGTTTTGATAACGGTATAACTAATATCTAAGATTGCTAACAACTGAGTTACTGATACTAATTGACTATGTCTGACAGTCCTAATATGTAGAATTGAACTGAGTTCTATACTGAGACTGAAACTGAAACTGCAGGAAGTAATTATCTAACCAACATACCTGAAATAGATAACTGGGGTCCAACATGTAACCCCAGTTCGAAGGGTGTTAGCATCGTGCCACAGGTAAAGACAACTTGAAGAGTTACCCTCATCTGGAAGGTACTCTAATGAGAATGGTAAAACCCTCAACTGTCAGGTTAAAACACCTCATCAACCCTTAACTGGCAGGTTGATGTCTCAACCTACATTGGCTATGTAGTTTTGGAGCGCAAGGATGGCTTCTAAGGATCACATCCTCTACTGGCAGGTGAGCCCCCATCCTTGGACCCTGAATTGAATCCTACTCCCAACTCAGTGCTGAATCCTACTCCTAACTGAATAGACCCTGAACTAATAATACTAAACTAGACTGGAAAGAAACTGAGTTTTACTGAGTTCTACCGAGTTCTATCACTGACTAAGTACTAGTGAGTTCTGTAATTGACTGAGTTCTGCTGATTGTGACATGATTGATACTATTCTATAACTAGTAGCTCTAGGTAAATAGCTCGATAGCATGAAAAGTCAAGCATAGCATGACTTTGAGAAACATAACAATGTATATTTTATAAGACACATGTAGAGTATAATCTTGTACATATACTAGCATGTCATGATTTCACCATTTAATTCACATGGACATTCTATCAAACACTTGAGGAGCACAAAATGCACATAATCATGGATATCATATAAACATTTCAACTACAATGTTCAAACTTGCAAATTCAACGATTGTAACATGAAAATTACACAATTCAATATACATGCTATTTCAATTTCATGGCAACTACAATTAATCATAGATCAAATGAAACTCAATTAATATCATGAACATGAATACAATCCAATTTCAAGCATGGAATTCATAATTCTGAGATCTTGTAAGTTTAAAAAGGGATTCTCGGACTCTATGAGTGAAAGGAACCCATAGATGAACACCTAACATACCTTGGAATGTTAATTCTTGAAAGTTCTTGGAGAAATTCTTGAAAGTTAGCCTTGATTCATAAAGCTAAGGTTTTTTACTCTTGAGAGAGAATGATTTATTTCTTGAGAAATGTGAGCAAATAATGAGATAATAGGCTATTTAGGGCTTTAATCTCCTATTTAGGCTGATTAGGGATTTTAGGGACTGACCAAACAACCCCTGAATTAAAATCACGGAATATAAAAATCCCAATTTTTTATACTGGTGCGACGCGATGGAATCACACCAGCTTACTGTAAATTGGACAGCTAGGAACTGGAGGTTTGGCACGATGTGACACCATCGCGCCAAACCTCCAGTTCTCAGTTGTCCAATTTCTAGTGAGCTGGTACGATTCCACCTGCGTTGCACCACCGATTCCTAAGCAGCCGCCTATCATACAAATAAGAAAATCTATTCTCAAGCATATAGTTAAACAAAAACCATTCAACGTCCCTACTGATGTACCTTTCAGTCGCAAGCCAGATGAAAAATCCATTTTAGCTAAATAATTAGCCATTTTCAGCAATTGCTACATATTATTTTAATTTTCTTAAATGATTTTGTATCTTTTTTAGCATATTTCTTCTTGAGTCCTTTTTAAAGGTAAAGACCAAGATCAATGAACTGCACAAGTTGATAAATAACAAATTCAAGAGTGTTATGGAAGCTGTCAATGCAATCAACACTGCTGAAAAATATTTATAATAATATTTACTTTCATTATTCTATATATTTAGATATTATGAATACACTTTCATTTACAGGATACCAATGCTGAAGCTGCAACTAATATACCTACTATTTCCTCAACTATCACCCCAAGATATTAACTTATTTATTTCGGTATTCCAAATCAGTCTAATACATCTATGGTTGAGCTACAACGGGTATCAAATTAATAAATTATATAACTATATATATATATAACTATATATATATATATATAACTATATATATATATATATATGCAATACATTAATTTTTCTAAGTACGTTTGTATTTATGTTTTTTAGAATATAGAAATACATGAAGAATTTATTAGTCCACCATATTAGTCTATCTTTTACAGGATCATAATGTTAAAGTTATGGAAGATATACCTATTGTTTCTCAATCGTCACCCCAACATACTAGTATTGATAGTGTACTCTGTATTTTTAGATACTTGAAGAAAATCCATCTCAAATAAATGTCAAAGATACTAATCAAAATGTACATTCGCCACCCTTTGTGCATGCCATCATAAATAAAAGTGATGAACAACTGATTGAGGTTGATGGTGTAACTACATTGGGGTCAGATACTAAATAACAATATAAAATTCCTGATAAATTCCTTCCAAGGTTAAACTTGATAAAAAGTATCATCGTACATCCAACTAGATTTATGAATGAGATTACACCTGTATTAATATAGAGGAAAAAAAATCCTAGTTGCTGAAATGTGTTCCCTTTTACAACAAAGTTTGGATCATCATCTGGTATCCTATTATATTTTTTAGATGTATTTGTATTATTATTTATCACTTTATAAATACATCTTATATATATGCATGCAACTTTTAGGTACTTCTACTAGTGCATGTGATTCACCCATATTAACCAAAAAGCATTCATTTACACTTTTATCATCTATTCATATTATATGTATATAGAACAAGTATTTGAAATAAAGAAGGTCTCCTTACTACACGTGAGTGGAAGTATGTTACTTTTACTTTTTTTTCAACTGATTATCTTTTTTTATCTTATTTAAGTAGTTTTCATAATACTTATGGCAGGAAGGACAATAAAGATCATTTCAAGAGGCATAAATCAGACATGACAATTTTATTACAGCTTGGTGTAGAACATGTCCGTGATAAGAATTGGTTAAATAAACTGTTTTTTCTAGGCCAATTACTGAATGGTGCAATACATACTACATTGACTTTATTTTATTATGTATTTGATTTTATATAATTCATTTATACAATTTAATATTTTCACCATATTAATGTCATATTCTGTTACCCGTGTGAGAAAGATAAGTACGATCTTTAAAGTAACTTTAATTAAACAATTATTGATTGTGTATTCAAGATTAAAGTACAAAATTATAAAAAAAGTATGTGAATTCAGAAAGTGGTACATCTTCTACACATGAAGAATATGCTGTGTGTGAATTCATCAATTGATATAGGTTGATGGTTAGTGTCCTATGGCATACACTGGATCATATTCTAATTCCTATTCACGTGAAAGAATGACTATACTAGGTGCTTGTTATAGTATCGTTATTAAATAGATGTTTATATGTTTACGAATCATACAACTCTGCAATCCATGATGTCTATGTCAAAACAGAAGTGCAAAATTTTACAAAGGTTATACCTTATTTCCTTTTGAACAACAACTTTTATTACAAAAAGTAGACGTTGATTGGCAGAGTCACTCCAAGTACATAAATAGAGATGAATCTGATCCATTTGAGGTGATTTTTGTCAATGACATACCTCAACAAAGCTCTGGCAATATGTGTGTATATAAAACACAATTATATTTTATTTGTGATGCTTATGTTGGTGCATATTATAACACATTTTTTTATGTTTTTAGGAATGTTGGTGTTTGTGTTGCAGCTTATGCGAAGTATCTCATTGATGGTCTGCTACTTCACACCCGATATGCTGCTTTGCTTTGGAATTATGGTCAAAATAAGATAAAAAAGCGGTGATATGAGTGATGATGACGAACCTCCAAAGATGCAAGGATACCTCACTGATTGGGATAGTAGCAAGAGTATTACTATTTTGTAGTGATAGTTTATGTTCAAAGAAAGTCTTCGGGATAATATGGTTTTGGATGGACACAACAGTGTATGTGGTTTATGTGATACTAGATTTATTTTGTTTTAACCGTAGTCTATGTTTACATTTTGAATACACTTTTGCTTTTATGGTCTTGAATGAACACAACAGTGTATGTCATTTATGTGATACTGATTTCATTCTGTTTGAACCATAGTGCATGTGGTTCTGTATAGACATAATATATTTTATTTGTGTTTGCTTTTCTCTCAACTTTTTGTATATTAAATTATCTCAATTTAAAGGTATTGATATGTATTTCATACATGGTTTATAATCTTAATTAACATATATTCTATCTCAACCTAATAGGTTTACATATTTATGCACAAGTATTTAACAAATGAAAAATCATGTATGTATTCTACACTCTCATCCTAATGCTAATATATTTATGTGTATTCTTGATTAATTGATACATGAAAAAGCATAGAATATAAAATATATAGAACAATAGCTATCACTATACTCATGAACACAATAGCCGTCTTTAGCATATTCATTATTGTCACGACCTGAGACTACCCTCTAGTCGTAACATGGTGCTTAGAACTACAAGTTATCCCAAGCTATCCTATGCACTGGCATGATGCTTGAGCAAAAAATTTAAAAAATATATATATAAATGCTAAATTTGCTGAGCGAAAGCATAATCATGAGATAATCTAAATAAATATGATACTATAAAAGTTTACAACAAGATAAATCTGAAGAAGAAACTTGAATTACATGTAATGACTCTGTCTGACTATCTATGAAGCCTCTACTATACTTTCTAAAGGTATTCGGTACATGACCTCAACTATCCCAAATCAATACATACAAATAAGAAAATACAATACAAGAACTACAACTGACTTGAGTCCTCAAAATAAGAGAACTTATCACCTACTGGATGGAAGCTACAATATGTTTGACCCTAGTGTGCGGGATACATCCGGTACCTACATCATAAAGCTATGTAGCCACAGACACATATATGTGATCAGTACTTTGGAATGTACTGAGTATGCAAGATATGCACTAGTCATAAAAATTCTTAAAACATGCTTTAAAGTTGAGGACATAAGCTATTTGCTGAAATATGCATTTAAAACAAGTTTGTATGTAAAAACTGTAAGGCATGATGAAATTTATAAATCATAAGCTAAAACATTTCTATAAACTAGGTAGTGGTAGAAATATGAATACTATATATAAATCCCAAGTTAAAGCTAAATATACTATAAAAATATACTGAGGATCATGTATGAATAATGAGAAAGAATGCATAAACGTGTAAAACAAATGCAAGACCAAGCATAAACATGTGTTAAAATACTTTGAATAAATGAATAACTAATATGTGGACACTTGGTCATGCAAACCTGAATTGATATAATCTGAATGCTGAACTAAAATTATGGGAGCTAACTTTAACCAACATGTCCCAATTTGAGCTAATCGTAATCCAACCTGTGACCTCAGTTGAAAGGGTGGTAGTACCTTGCCAAGGGTACCATCTCTGGCTGTATAGATCCACTAAATTAATATCCTGAAGGACTAGGGTGTCACCATCAACTTGAAGGAGACCCCTAAGAGAGTATCAACCTTATAATGGCAGGAAAAACTCTTATAACTTATGCTGGCTATGTAGTTCTGGAACTTAAAGACTGCTACTAAAAGCCCCAAGCTCAACCAGCAAGTGAGACTTCATCCCTAGATTCACTCGATGCTAAGTTTTACTCCTAACTGAAAGACACACATGTTTAACTGAAATATGAACTGATAGCTAATGTGCTCAAGTGATGGTATTCTGAAAATAACAATGCATGTATAATCTAAAGTAATCATGAACATGTAAACTACTGTATGTTTAATTTCCTAGGTATTGGGTACTCATAACCCATCAGCTCTATTCATAATAGCATTAATTGACACTAAGAGGAAATTCACAATTTAGGCCCAAAAACTCAACAACTTATTATAATAATAAATTCATGATTTTTAACATGAAAAGATGCTATTCTTATGGAAAAACATGTATTCATGGTTTATTACAAAATAAACTGAAGAAATTAGGGAAAACTCATATTTGACCTGGATCCCAAAATTGGAAGGCAATTAAGCTTGAGGATTGAGAAATCTTAATAACATGGGTATATCATTCATAACTTGATCATATGATTTAAATTTAGAAAAATAACATGTGAATTATGCATGGACATGAAAATAGCATGAAAGATATATTATGGGCCTACAAAGTCATGAATTATCATTAAAACATGCTTACAAGTGAAAATTATATCATGGATGATTGAATTTAAGCTTAGAATAACAATTGGGTAAAAGTACTAGATTATAAAAATTATAAAATTTATGAATAAAAATCATAATTTAGGCATGAGGATGAAAGTAGATCCTCTCTGAATACCCACATACCTTATTACTTTTGATTCTTGAATTAAAGTTTTAGGGATTTGGACTTGGAGATAAAAAACTCTAATTTCTTGCTTTGGGAGAAGAGAAAAATCGTGTGTTTATTGAGTAATTTGGTGTTGCGTTGATAATGAGAGATTTGGGGTTGTTTTGTCTTTTTATTCAGCCTTAAAATAGCTTAAACAACATAGTTTTGGAGTTAAAAGAGTGGAAAAAGCCCAAAAAAATCCCATAGAAACCATCTGGAAGCTTTTCCAATGACTTAGGTCACGAATTGTAGGGTCTGGCCATGAGTTGAGACTTGAGTCATGGTTAGAAGTCCAATTGTAGCCTCTACTGCCCAGATTAGGACTCCCTCCTAACAACCCGGAATGAGACATTACGAATCATAGTCTGGGCATCTTTAATAGTTCTTTAGTATTTTGGCCATAACTTTTCATTCTGATATCAGATTAAGGCAAAAATAGTATCATTTGAAAGCTAATTCAATT
>NC_061118.1:142454785-142467882 GCF_002878395.1 Capsicum annuum
AGTAATTGAATTCTATTCCATGATTGGGTGATAAATTATATGTGGGTTTGATTGGTACAGATATAGATTCATGTAAACCTATGATTAAACCTTGAATGATGAAATTAGAATTGAATCATGATGTTTAATTGTTGTACAATGTTATTTACATATTGTGCCTACCATATGTTTGATTAAATGCCTAGATAAAATAAAATGCCCAACTAGCATGATATCATGAAATACCCATGTATGTATAAGTTTATGCAGATCACATGTTTGATGAAATGTTTTAATAAATATATTATAGATTATGATGTTAGTCATGTATTCAAGAAAGTCATGCTTTGTCAGTTTCTTCCCATCGAGTCCTGGTGGTACTTGTACCCAAAATATTAGTTGTGTGCCTAGAGTCATGTCATGTTTTCACAATATTCTTAGTCAAGCTATGATCCTTAGACTTCAGACAGTCTTATGACTCAGGAAATCTTCATGATCTCATGAACTCAGTCAGTTGTAAGATATTAGTAGTATTCTGTCAGTTAATGGAAGTCAGTAACTTAGTCCACATTCAATTTCAAAAAAACATATTCAGTGTCTGTTCAGAAGGAAATAGAAATTAGCACCGACCAAACCCAAGGGTGCGAACTCACTTGTTATATGAGGGTGTGATTCTTAAAAGCAATCCTTGCATTTTGAAACTATGTAGCTAGTATAGGTTAATACATCATAGCCTACTATATGAGGGTAGATGAGTTGGCTTAACCTACTATATGAGGGTTTCCACCATTCTCATTAGAGTTACCTATTATATTAGGGTCACTCACATATTGTCCTTACCAGTGACGTGGTATTAACACCCTTTCAATCAAGGCACAGATTGGACCCCAATTCAGCTATAATGCATTACATGGGGCATGTCGGTTAGATTACTACTTCCCATAATTTTAGTATCAGTATCAGTCAAGAACTTAGATAGTTCTTCAAATTTTAGGACTGGCGGATACAGTCAATTCAGATACAGTACGGAACTCAACTAGTTCCATTAGATTTAGGACTATCAGATACAGTCACTCATGTTATCAGTTATATCAATTATCAGTATGTCATGTTATCAATATTCAGATTCATTAATCATGCTATCATGGTATCAGTGTCAATATTTATGTCTCATGCACGTACTCTAAAGAGTATGATAGTCAGTCTGTTATTATATTTTTTCATACAGATGAACCCCATTCATTCAGCTTACCTCACATACATACCAATAAATTTAAATTACTGATGCATTTATGTAATGGTGTCTTATACCATAGGTTCAGAGACACGAGTTCCAAAGCATCGATAGATTCCAGTCTCAACAGTCAGAGTTAGAAGTGAGTCCTCATCTTTCGAGGATACAATCATTATTTTATTAGCTCTTTGATTAGTTTATTAGTTATAGTTAGTTGGGGTCATGTCCTATCAAATCTTTATTCATACAGTCATGTTTAGAGTCTTTTTAGACTACAGTATGTTCAGATAGCTTATTTCAGTTTTGTTTTGGGTATTTCATACCTCATCCATATGTTATGATTTATCAAATCTTATGTTACAGTTTTGAACCTTATGGCCTTTCAGTTTATGTTTTCGTATTATACAGTATGTATGCAGTATATAGGTATAGATATCAGTCATGGGTTAGCTTGTGGTCCTTCGAGGTCATGAGCACCATTTAGCGTTCCGAGTATCATATTCAAGGTATTACAGATATTTGGTTCATGACTCGCGTTCCAGTCTCATTCCTGTTCTTATGTTCCCATTCATGCATACTCCAAAAATGATCTTGGGTTCATCAATATATTTTAGTTTAAGTAATAGCTTTTCCTTAAACTTACTCAGTTCCATCTTCAGATTACCTTTACAAACTTGGTATCGATTACTATTGCATATTCAATCATACGCTCATGAGTCAGTCCAGTCATGTACCCATGCATCAGATATGCATGTTCAGTATATATATATGAGAAAATAAGCTTACCAGTATTCCCAGTTATGTATTCATGAATCATGTTCACCTATGTACTCATGCATTAGATATGAATGTTCAATATGAAATCCAGTATATCAGTAATCTTAGTCATGAAATCATGTCTCAGTTGTGCATGTCTAGTATCTAAATTTAGTCTACCAGTATGCCCAGCTTAGTCGGTCTCATTCGAGAATAAATGTTCCCAAGGGGGGTGATATTTTAAGACCCTACAAAATTTCTAGCATAATTCAGTCCTTTAAGCTTCTTAAGGGGTCCCAGACTTAGAATATATTAGCTAAGTATTCAGACTTAGAGCCATTTTAGCCTTCAAAAGTTGTCAATCTTTTTTCAAGACCTTTACGTCTCTTAAATGTTGATATTAGAGTTAATTCTTGATCAGGAAGGTCAATAGATGTTCCTGAATAAGTTTTGAGATTTTTGGATCTCGTTTAGATCATTTTTGAGTGCCTAAAATAGTAGGTCGACAAGATCTTGATGCTTCACATCGACCATCGCATTGATAAGATAATTTTTCCCCAGCTTTAGTGAAAATTTTAGTGAACCGATACAAACTCAATGCGGTGCGTTGGATATCATCTTGATGCTAATGATGCAGCGCGTCGGCCTACGCATCGGTAACACAGTTTACAGGCATTAAAAGGCCGCATCCTCAGGGTTAATTAGGTCTTTTCTCACGCCCTTCAGCCCCCAAAACACAAAATTAAATCTTTGGAGAGAAATTATATTCATTCTTTCTCAAATTTCTTAAGAACAAGAACCCTAGGTGTTCAAATCAAGAAATCAAGAACCCACCATTAACTTTCATAAATTCATCAACTAAGGTATGTAAAGTGTTCATCCAAGGATCCCTCCACCCTTGGAGTCTAAGAAACTATTTTTAAACTTAAAGTTTATGGATTTTATGAATTTCATGTTGGGTTTAATTATGTTCATGATTATAATGATTAAATGGGATTCTAATCCACGTTTTATGATACGTTTCATGTGAGGTTAATTGATATGTATGTTATATCATGAGGATCCATGTAAAACCCTTAAAATTGTTAATGGGGATTTGAATTATGATGTGTACTTGTTGTTTAGTGTTATGTGCATATGTTTTCTCACCAAGTGCTTGATGAATTGTTCATGTGAACTAATAGGGGAAAGAAATCATGTTATGCTGGCTTATTTGCAAGTTATACCATACAAGAGATTAATAAGATGTCTCTATAGATATATTATGAATTCAAGGTGCATGTTTATGCTAGGCAAGATCATGTGATGCTTTATTTTCATACTATCGAGTCCTAGGGGTATTTAATACCCGGCATTAGCAGTTTACTTAGAGCCAGTGTCTGTTACGGAGTAATCTTAGTAGTGACTCGATCAATAGAACTCAGCTAATTACATAAATCTAGGAACTCTAAGAAGTGTTCGTAATTCAGTCACAGTACTCAGTGTAGACCTTAGTAGCATTCTATGCTCAATCAAATTAATAGATTTTAGTAGTATTCCATCATTCCATGGAACTCATTGAATTCAGTTCAGTTCAGTTAAATAGTAATATCAATAATAATTTAGTCCATTCTAGTACAGACTAGAAATTAGTTCAGTGTCCTTTTAGTTGGGAGTAGGATTCAGCACCGAGCGAACCCAGGGATAGGGGCATTCCTGTCAATACAGGGTTTAAACCTTAGTAGTCATCCCTACGTTACAGAACTACGTAGCCAGTGTAGGTTAAGATATCTTCATGCCAGATACTATGAGGGTTGATATATCTCATTTGAGTTTTCCTACCAGTGATGTATTTTTGAAAGAGCTTCATATAAGAGAGGGTTAACTCACAGCTTGTCCTTACCCATGGTACGGTATTGACACCCTTCCAACTGGGTTGCAATTTTGACCCCAATAAGTTTAGAAAAGGGAACATCGATTAGATTATTACCTCCCACAGTCTCAATTTCAGTCTCAGTCTTAGAATAAAACTCAATTCAGTTCTATAGATTCAGGACTATCAGATATAATTACTCAGTTCAGTATGAAACTCAGTATAGTTCCACAAAATTAGGGCTATCAAATATACTCATTTAGTTATCAGTAATACAGTATCAGTAAACTCAGACATTAATAGATCAGTATTCAAATTCAGTAGTCAGTATTATCATGATCTCAGTTACAGTATACATATTCATGCATGTATTCTTATTCAGTCATACTCATGTTATTCAGTTATAATTGTTCATGCATATGAACCCATGTATTTCAGCCTACCTCACTAAGCATACCAGTATATTTAAAGTATTGACACATGTTTTTTTCTCTATGATGTCTCATATCATAGGTTCAGATGCGCGAGCTCCAGAGCACCCTTAGTAGTTCAGATCTTCAGCTTTCAGAGTAGTGGTGAGTCCTTATAGTTCGAGGACATGCTTGATATTTTTAGTATTTCAGTATTATTTTCAGTAGTCATATTTAGTTGGGGACTTGTCCCATTAACTCCACAGTTTTAGACAATTTAGAGGCTTTCCAGACTAGAGTATTTTCAGACAGGTGTTCAGTTTTTAGTATTGATATTCAGTTTTGGTATTATGATACTATATCCAGTATTATTTATAGTATTGAACCTTATGGCCATTTTTCTGCCTATTTTTTCATATTTATAGTATTATTATCCAGTTGTTACAGCAGGTACCAGTCATAGGTTAGCTTGTGGTCCTTCGAGCTTATGAGCACCGTGTAGCATCTGAGGTACAGACTCAGGGCATTACAAGCATACAGATAAGATGATGTTGATATCTTGGTAGAAATACTTCAAAATGTAGATGTTAGAGTAAAGGAATATTTCGAGTTGACAGGATATAAAATGTGTGCTAGGGTGTATGCGTCTGTTAACTAAGGATGGACAGTGACATCAAATATTGTTGAGTCTATTAATTTATCACTTATAATAACAAGATAAAATCCAATCTATAATTTCCTTGAAGAAGTGAGGAAGATGTTTGGGCGATGAAATTACACCAATAGGCAAAACTCTTTCTTTACATCCACAGCACTTGGCATGAAATTTCAGGAGATACTTACAATGAATGACACCCTATCAGCACGTATGATGATATGTTAGGATACATATATATTTAATTTGTGGTATTTCAAATTTATATTTGTGAAGCTATATTTATGTATTTATTGCAGGTAACACCATCAACGGATTACTAAAATGCAATAAATGGCAAAGGAAAAACCTTTATTGTCTACCTTGAAAATAAAAAATATAATTGTGGACAGTTCCAACTAGATGAAATATCATGCCTGCATGATTTGGCTATTTCAAAAAAGAAGAATTTTAAATTAGGTCCATATTGCTTAGGTTATTACAAGCTAAAAACTGTGTTGAAAATGAATGAGGTTCCTGTGTATCCTTTTCCGAACATGATTGACTGTAAGATGGCTAAAGAAGTAATTGAACAAGTGGTACTACCACTAAAGTTTAAAACACCTCCCAGAAGGCCAAACAAAAAGCGAGAAAAGTCATTCATCAAGCTATATAAAAAGGAAAAAATCCATGCGCACTTGTGGATTTCATGGTCATAATAGTCATTCATGTGGTAACGCACCTCATGAGGAGATATAATTAAAGTTGGGATTAGCTAAATTATGTTGTAATAAATAGCCATTTAAATTTCTTTGATACAATCAATTTGGAACCCAGTTTTAAAATGCTATAGTTGTTGTTACAGTAAAAATCTATTTTAGTTGTTACTGCAATTTAAATCTTCTTTAGTTGTTATTGTATTCTTGTTTGAACAAATTTAACGATTAGAATTGTCATCCAAAAATCCAAGACAATGTTAGAACCATGTTTTATGTTCATGCAAGATCAAACCTCACATTTTGATAGTTTTATATTAATTTATACACATATTAAAGTCACAAATAGCTTTTAGATTATAGACAAGTCAAAACATCCCTTATCAATTAAATTCTTGTGAAGTATATAGTAATAGTAAGCTTCAAACGAGCTTAACTTTTGGTATGCTAAGAATATTTTAGCTCAAGCCCCATAAAAAAATAGATAATAGAATTATCTTTGAAACGATACCAATTTTCCCTTAGTTCTATATGGGGTGAAAAGTTATGGCCAAAATATAGAAACATTGTCAAAGCTGCCTAGACTACGACTCATAATGTCTTATTACAGGTCATTAGTAGGGAACCGTAATATGGGAAGTAGAGGAAGAAATTGTACCTTTGACCATGACTCAAGTCATGACACGTGGCCAGACACTATGAGTGATTACCTAAGTCATTGGGACTACTTCCAGGCAAGTTCTAGACGATTTCTAAGGGGTTTTTGGTCTTTTTCCACTCTTTTAACCCCAAAACTATGTTATTTATGCTATTTTAAGGCTGAATAAAAGCCAAAACAACTCCAATTCCCTCATTCTCAATAAAACACAAAATTACTCAATAAACACATGATTTTTCTCTTCTCCCAAAGTAAAAAATTAGGGTTTTCATCTCTAAGTCAAAATACCCTAAACTTCAATTCAAGAATCAAAATTAATCAGGTGTAATGGTATTCAATGAGGATCTCCTTTCATCCTCATTCCCAAATTATGATTTTTATTCATGAATTTTATGATTTTCATAACCTAGGGCTTTTATCCTATTGCTATTCTAAGCTTAAAATCAATCCCTCATGATATAATTTTCTCTCATAAGCATGTTTTAATAAATATTCATGACTTCTTAGGCCCACAATATATCATTCATGCTATTCTTATGTTCATAAATGATTTGTATTTTATTATTCCAAATTTAAATCATATGATCAAGTTATGAATGATATGCCCATGTTTTTAAGATTTCTCAATCCTCAAGCTTAATTCCCTTCCAATTTTGAGATCCAGGTCAAATATGTGTTTTTTCTAATTTCTTTATTTTAATTTATAATTAAACCATGAATATATATTTTTTCGTAAGAAAAACAGCTTCTCATGTTCAAAAGCTTGAATTTTTTATTATGACAAGTTGTTGAGTTTTGGGGCCTAAATTGTGAATTTTCTCTTAGTGTCAGTTAATGTTATTAGGAGTATTGATGGTCTGTTAGGAACACCCGATAACTAGGAAATTATACATACATCATTTTACATGTTCATGATTACTTCAGATTATACATGCATTATTATTTTTAGAATACCATGACTTGAGCACATCAGATATCAATTTATGTTTCAGGTATACTTCTGCGTCTTTCAGTTGGGAGTAGAACTTAACACCAAGAGAATCTAGGGATGAATTCTCACCTGCCAATCAAGGGTAAGGCCTTTAGTAGTAGTCCCTAAGTTTCAGAACTACATATCTAGCGAAGGTCATAAGAGGTCTTCCTGCTTGTATAGGGTTGATACTCTCATAGGGATATCCTACCAATAAAGGGTGACACCTTAGTCCTTCGGGATATCAGTTTAGTAGATCCACATATCTAGTATTGGTACCCTTGACAAGGTATTAACACCCTTCCAACTGGGGTTATAGGTTGGACCCCGATTAGCTCAGATTGGGGTATGTTGGTTAAATATTAGCTCCCACAATTTTCGTTCAGTATTCAGATTATATTAGTTCAGATTTGCATGACCAAGTTTCCACATATCAATTATTTAGTTATTCAGGTCATTTTAGCACATGTTTATCCTTCATCTTGCATTCATTTTATAGGTTCATACTCATTATTCATACATGATCCTCAGTACAGTTTTACAGCATATTAAGCTTTAAGTTGGAATTTACATATAGTATTCATATTTCTACCACTACCCAGTTTACAAAAATATTTTAGCTGATGATTTAAAAATTTCACTACGTCTAATAATTTTTACGTACAGACTTGTTTTAAATGCATATTTTACCTAGTAGCTTATGTCCTTAGTTTTAAAGCATGTTTTAAGTATTTTCATGACTAGTGAATATTTCACATACTTGGTATATCACAAAGTACTGGCAGCATATATGTGTTTGTGGCTATATTTCTTCATGGAGTAGGTACCAGATATAGCCCACACATCAGGGTATAACAGATTATAGCTTCTATCCAAAAGTTGATATGTTCTTTTATTTTGAGGACTCAAGTCAGTTGTAGTTTTTGTATTGTATTTTCTTATTCACATGCATTGATTTGGGATAGTTGGGGTTATGTCCCAGTTAATTATTGTCAATATAGTAGAGGCTTTATAAATAGTCAGACAGAGTCATTAAATGTAATTCAAGTTCCTTCTTTAGATTTATCGTGTTGTAAATTTTTACAGTATCATATTTATTTAGATTATCTCATTATTATCCTTTCTCTCAATAAATTTAGCTTTTATATATATTTTAAATCAGTTGCTCAAGCATCATGCCAGTACTTGGGTTGGCTTGGGATCACTTATGGTTCTAAGCACAGTGTTACGACTAGGGGGTAGTCTCAGGTCGTGACAAACTTAATATCAGAACATAAGGTTCAAGTGTCCTAGGATATCTATGAAGTCGTGTCTAGTAGAGTCTTGCGGAATGGTACTGAGACATCTGTACATTTTTTTGAGAGGCTAGAGGTCATTTATTAAATATTTTGCTTCTTTCATATCTCAGATTACGGAGTAGACATGTTCTCTAAGAAACTTATATTGATTCTTACATTGCTCCATTCATGACAACTCTACCTTATTTTTGAGGTAACAGAAATAGTCAAGCTTAAATTCGTGCTGATAGAGTTTTCTCAGACAGTCCCCATAGATAGTTATGAGATTACACGCTAGCTTGAAAGGATGCCATCAATGCTTGTAAGTTCCAATCACTGAAAAAGTTCATTCATGCTCATAAAAATTATGCATTAAACCAAAGTCAGATATGCCCTCAAATCCCTTCTTAGAATCCTATGGCCACATGACCTAGAGTTAGAAGCATGAGCATATAATTTTAGCAGTAAAGTGGGGATAGTGTTTATCTAGATTTAGTAGATTATGTATCCATAGAGCCAGAAAGGTGTTGTGTAGATTGTTTAATAGCACTTTGAGAGAGATTTACAAATTAATGGGACTTAGAGTATGTTAGTGTTTTAGTCAGGATAGAGATTAGGTAGTGACCACAAAAATAGAGAAGCTTCTTAAGGTTGGGTATGTTCATAAAATTTTGAGTGGATTAGTGTTTCATGAATCCTATCCAGTAGTACTAAGCTAGAATAGTTTATTAAAATTTTAGGGATATCCATGTTAAGTTTTAGAATTTAAGTCTGAATTATGGATGATTAAGCTATTAGATAGAAGAGCTTGAAATCCTAGAAGGAAAAAGTGTGAACTCAGGGTATAGTGGTACTCCTGAAGATTCTAAGATAGTTAATATTTAAGTTATTATATGATGACTATTGGGGCTATAAAAAGTTAAGAATTGTATATCATAAGGAACTACTTGCAGCAAATTTTACACTTTAAGATATAATCTATCAGGGGGAGTTTATTATTTATGTTTATTGTTAGATCTCGACCTCTAGAGTAGAGAGATTGTAGTTCAGTTTAGAGTTTATTAAAGCGGTCCACAGACTTAGAACGATGGATTAAATCTAAGGGGGAGATGATAGAACAAAGAATCAAGTTGGATTTTTAGATTCTAGTAGTGATGCTAGTGAGTTCTATAACAACAGTAGGGGAGGAAGATATCCGACCCATTCTTATTTTGGTACAAAAAATTTTTACTTTAGTCATTACGACACCTACTCATGCATTACAAGTCATCTCTATGATCATAGCTCATATTTTATGCACTTTATATAGAATCATGTACTTTCCCAGTTCCTAGTATAAGGAATGCTTGTTCACTTAGAAATATGATTCATTTTCCATGATTTTGTGAACTCCAACTTTGGTCATGCAGTTCATGACTCATGTACTCATGTTTTATAGTATGCTTAGTTCCCAGAACTCATGATACACCCTTAATTACTAGTAAAATTTTGCATTATAGCATGTATGTCCTTAGTTTAGATATTTTTAATGAATATGTGCCTTTAATACTCTATTCCTCAAGCCTCAGTTAAGTGTCAAAGTTATATATAGTATTCTTTCATGATTTTGGTCCTCATGCTCTAACCTTCCAGCAACCTCTCCTTATGTAAAGATAGTGGTAATGAAAATTGATGAACAATGATTTAGATAGGAGAGGGTAAATGTTATTTATTTGAGAAAGATTATTGTATGCTTGCTTTATCTAAGGCTATAAGTGTAAAACAAGATTGAGGCAAAGCTTTGGCATATGCCATAGTTAGTTAAGAATTCTAGGTGTGTCTTTTTAGGGATAGTGCATGAAAGTTGTTATAGATAAAGGTATTAGAGAATATGGGAATATTCTTAGGTGGGTTTGTTGCCTAGAAGTTCATATGTGGTTATAATGATAGGCTTGAATGCCATGTTGGTATATAAGTGGATCGATGCACTATAAGTTAGTGAATTCCTAGCAAGAGGTTGAAGTTAGTTGTTGAAGTGGTAAGGAGCATTATTCTTGAGATGATAACTCTAAAAAAACATATAGGATATTGAATCCGTAGTTTATACTAGTATGATGGTTTATTTATAGTACCTTGACTTTGAGTTAGTCTTGAACATAATGAGAGAATTTAGTTCAACTCAGACTTTGGTAGAAAGAGTTATCAATACTCATGTGAAGATTATAAGTGGCGTCAAATGAAGGGTAGTATTTAAGAGAAAAAATATAGTTGAGGGAGTACTTGAGATATGTGGCTAAGAATTTTTAACACCCCGATTTTCTGAACCGGAATGCTACACGGTGCTCATGACCCCGAAGGACCACAAGCTAACCCATAACTGATATATGTACCTGTATACTGCATAATATAACATGAAAATGTGGAAAACGTGTACTGTAAGGCCGTAAGGTTCAACTGAATAAACATCTAATAAGAATAATATCTGAAAATGGTATAACAATACCAAAACAAAACTATAATAACTGTCTGACATGTTATAGTCTGAAAGCCTTTAAACTATCTAAATAAGAAGTTGAAAGAACATGTCTCCAACTAACTCCATCTAGCAACTGAATAGTAAATATAGCAATAATCATATTGTCCTCGAATGAGAAGGACTCACTGCAAACTCTGAACATTGAAATGATACTGCTGATCTGGAGCTTGTGCCTATGAACCTATGGTGTAACATAAGAGAAAGCACCATATCTCAACTGCGTCAGTATGTCTGAATGTACTGAGTATATGAGTAAGGTAGGCTAAATGCAAAGGGTTATATGCATGAACAATGCTGACTAATATGAATGTGAGAATACATACATGCATACATAACTGTAACTGAACTAGTAGAGATACTGACTACTGAGTCTGAATACTGATAACATGAGTGTACTGATACTGAGATACTGAATAGATAAACAACTATTTCTGACAATTTGAATTATGAAGAACTGGTCTGGTTGACTGTGTCTGATAATCCTAAAGTTTAATACTGATATCATGAATTCTGATAACTGATATGACTGATACATGAGTTTGGAAAATTGATATAATTGATATAACTATGATGATCTTCCTAATCGATATAACTGATACTGAGCGACTGTATCTGACAATCTATGTTCTGATGGAACTATTTGAGTTATGTTCTACTTGGAGTAACTAAATCTGAGATCAGTCCTATCTAGCGGGTGATCATGAGTATACTGATAATAACGATGATTTAACTTAGTCTGAGATCAGTCCTATCTAGCGGGTGATCATTAAATCTAATGATTCTGATTCTGATTAATCATAGTTGACATCAGTCCTAGCTAATGGGTGATCTTGAAGTCCACTTATAATGATAAGCATTGACTGTATCTAACAGTACTTAATCTATACTACTAAGCTAAGTTGATTGTATCTGATAGTCTTGAATCTATAACTGAAACTATGCGATATGCTTATCTAACAGACATGCCCCAAGCTAAACTGACTGGGGTCCAATCTCTACCCTAACTGGAAGGGTGTCAGCACCGCGCCACCAGTAAAGACATCTACTGTGGGTCAGTCCTAATCTAGCGGGTGACTCCTGGGATCAGTCCTATACATGTAAATGTGCTAATGGGTGACCCCTGAGTATGTCAGTCCTATCTAACGGGTGACATCTCGTACATACGCTGGCAATGTAGTTCTGGAACTTAGGGATTGCTTCTAGGGATCTCAGTCCTATTCTAGCGGGTGAGCCCCATCCCTAGGTTCGCTTGGTGCTGAATCCTACTCCCATATGAAAGACATTGAACTGAATAATTGAGCTAAACTAAATAACTTAACTGAACTAATTTGCTAAACTGATATTGATTAATTGAACTGAAAATAGTGGTATTGTTTAGCGGAGCTAAAACTGAGTTTACTGGATTTTCCTGAGTCATATGACTGACTGAATTTAATAGATCATGGCTTGACTTAGAGTATCATGATAACATGACATAGCTCTAGGCACACAGCTATATTTTCGGATACGAATACCCCCAGGACTCAATGGAAGGAAACAGACACAACATGACTGACTTGATCATAAGATTGGAGTCCACAATTCACATTGTCATAAGTAGGGGATATTATACTTCATATAGTTATTCAACATCTTAAACATTGTAGGGAATGCATAGGTATATTTCATGTACATATTATATATCTCCATTATTTACATATTTCATACCACCACAATAGCAACACATGAAAAGCATGGGATTCATATTGAAGTATATAGCTAACATGGACTTGTCATTTAGACATCATAGAACCATACAAACATGAATTTATAGCATCCTAAGCATTTTAACAAACACCTTTCATGCATTCTCTAAGGCATAGGTGAGTTTCATACTTGCACCATATTAAACCACCTAAAGTTCATGGTTTTCAATTAACAAACATATATATTCCATGAAAACACCTTTAGATATCATATTTAAACTTAAACAACAATCGTCAATATGTACATACTCATATCACCATAAAAGGTTTACAAAATAATATTTAAAACATGGTTCTTGAGCTGTATGAACGGATTGGATCCATAGATGAACACTACGCAAACCTTAAAGC
>NC_061118.1:142467982-142470349 GCF_002878395.1 Capsicum annuum
TTACTTGCACCATATTAAACCACCTAAAGTTCATGGTTTTCAATTAACAAACATATATATTCCATGAAAACACCTTTAGATATCATATTTAAACTTAAACAACAATCGTCAATATGTACATACTCATATCACCATAAAAGGTTTACAAAATAATATTTAAAACATGGTTCTTGAGCTGTATGAACGGATTGGATCCATAGATGAACACTACGCAAACCTTAAAGCTTGATCTTGAAAGAGATCTAATGTTTCTGAAGGTTCCTGAAGAAATCCTTAGGCTTGCTCTTGATTTTTCTTGACTAGGGTTTAACCCCTTTGGGAAATAATGTTCTTGTTCCTAAGGAGATGATCTTGATAGGAAACCCTAATCTTGTAGTTGAAAGCGTAAGAGAGGGTTTTCGAGATTCTTAACTAAAATAAATGGGAAAAAGTATGCCTCTTTAACCATAAGTCGTGGAAGGTGAAGGAAATGACCAGAATACCCTTATGAAATAAATT
The DNA here is from genome assembly GCF_002878395.1 of Capsicum annuum. Classification (NCBI taxonomy): domain Eukaryota; kingdom Viridiplantae; phylum Streptophyta; class Magnoliopsida; order Solanales; family Solanaceae; genus Capsicum; species Capsicum annuum. The sequence goes on from NC_061118.1 coordinate 142,468,481, forward strand.
CCCAATTGCTGAAAATCATAGCTGACGACATTTGTGACAAGGGTCAAAAAATGTGACAAGCCGTCAAAAATGTCATCACAAAGGAGCTGGATTCTACCTAAGGCTGACGACATTTGTGACATGGAATCAAAAATATGGTAAGCCGTTAAAAATATTATCACACTGAAGCTGGATTCTGTCTAAGGCTGACGACATTTGTGACATGGCATCAAAAATATGGTAAGCCATCAAAATGTCGTCACACAGAAGCTGGATTCTACCTGAGGCTGATGACATTTGTGACATGGCATCACAAATGTGGTAAGCTACCACGAATGTCATCACACTGGAGCTGGTTTTTGCCTAAGGCTGACGACCTTCGTGATAGGGCATCACAAATATGGTAAGCCACCACGAATGTCGTCACACTAGAGCTGGTTTCTACCTAAGGCTGACGACCTTCGTGATAGGGCATCACAAATATTGTAAGCTACCACGAATGTCATCACACTGGAGCTGGTTTCTACCTAAGGATTACGACCTTCGTGATAGGGCGTCACAAATGTGGTAAGCTACCACGAATGTCGTCAAACTATTTCCAGCCTGACATACTGGAGTAAAATAGGAATAACTCTTTGCTCCGATATCAGATTTAGGCGAAATTGGTATAGTTGGAAAGATAATTCAATTATATATCTGTTGATAGGTCATGAGATCAAAAATTATAAGTATAATGAGAGATGCTCATTTGAATTTGACTATACCAATATCCTTCTCAAGAATTCAATCGGTAAGGAATGTTTTGATTCGTCTGATAGTTGGGAGTTATTTGAAGACTTAATATACATCTAACTTACTCATAAAACTATAAAAGAACCATGATGTACTATGCATAAGATTGGTACATGGCTCTAATATTGGTTTGGATTTTTTGGGGTATTACAGAATTAAAGGGGGTTGTTGCATTGCCTAAGGCATAGTAAGTGTATCCTAGATTATGTTTTATATGCCTATATTCTATGTTATTGAGTTGTATCCGTGTTGCGGTTCCTTATTCAGATATCTCACTCATATTATTCCCAAAATTCTTTGCTCCCTAATGTTATTAGAAATTCTTATAAAGAGTGTTGAAGAAATACTTCAGTTAAGTTATAAGCTTTTAGTATGAGTCAGTTCGTACGTCCAGCAATTCAATTTAGCAATCAGATGTATAAGCTCCTATAGTTTTCCATCTTATCATCTAGTCTTACTATCTGAAGTTTCATAAATATGCCTATTCCATGAGGTGATTTATTTACATTAAGTAAATTGTGAATTCTGTTGATTCCTTAATCCTATTCTAAATTAGTCCTAACCATAAAGAATATCTAGATTCAGAAATCGGTGTCGTGTTAGTTATCCAACTTCAGAATTCAACCAAACAGTACTAGTGAGCTCTTAAATTTTTAATTTAGTTAAATTTAGTTTATAATTTAGTCAACGTGTCCATATTCATCTCTTAGAATTCTATGTCAGGGATTACATCTCTTTTTCTACTCTTTCAACCAAGTCAATCTTCATTCGAGGACGAATGATCCTAAGAGGGAGATATTCTGACACCCCAAAAATCGAAGCCAATATTAGAACCATGTTTTAAGTTCATGCAAGATCAAACATCATTTTTTGATAGTTTTATAGTGGTTTAGACACATATTATGGTCACAAATAGCTCCTAGCTTATAGACAAGTCAACATCCCTTAGCTATTAAATTCTTGAGAAGTATATAACTATATTTATATTCAAACGAGCATAACTTTTGGTATATGAAGAATTTTTTAGCTCAAGACCTTCCAACCAATATGTAATTGAATTAGCTTTCAAATGATACTATTTTTGCCTTAATCTGATAT
>NC_061118.1:142473349-142481281 GCF_002878395.1 Capsicum annuum
AATGTTCCAAAGGGGGAGATATTGTAATACCCCATATTTTTCAAGATTAATTTATCTCTAAGTACATTAGTATTCCTACCTAAAATTTAAAAAAAATTACTAGAATTTTTCAGTTTATAGCTTAGCAATGTGTAGAATATTTAGTCACCTTTCCAATGATATAAAATTCGCTCAAATTCGATACTAAGGTGAAGAGTTAGAGCCATTTTTGTACGACAGTGTGCCAACTGGTACTTCAGTGCATCGTGGAGACTAGACAAATGGCAATGGTCATTTTCTAGTAAGCCCACACGATACCACCACATGGTGCCACCAGCCAAATTCCCAATTGTTATTTTCCAGTGTTTTGTTGAGATCATGAAACGTCGTGCCAAGAGGTAAATTCGCATGCAGTAAGTGGCGCGATGGCATCGTGTCGTGCCAAACCTCCAGTTCTCAGTCGTCCAATTTCTAGTGACCTGGCGTGATTCCACCGTGTCGCGCCAGCATAAAAAATCTGGATTTTTATATTTTATGATTTTAATTCAGGAGCTATTTGGTCAGTTCCTAAAATCCCTAATCATCCTAAACATGGGATTAAAGCCCTAAATAGCCCATTATCTCATTATTTTCTCACTTCTCTCAAGAAATAAATCATTCTCTCTCAAGAGGCAAAAATCCTAACTTCAAGAATCAAGGCTAACTTTCAAGAATTTCTCCAAGAACTTTCACCCATAGAGTTTAAGAATTCATTTTTAAACTTACAAGATCTCATAATTATGAATTCCGTGCTTGAAATTAGATTGTATTCATGTTCATGACATTAGTTGAGTTTCAATCCAGGATTAATTGTTGTTGCCATGAAAATGAAATAGCATGCCTATTGAATTGTGTAATTTCCATGTTACAATCCTTGAATTATCAAGTTTGGGCATTGTAGTTGAAATGTTTATATGATATCCATGATTATGTGCATTAAGTTGTGCTCCCCAAGTGTTTGGCAGAATGTCCATGTGAATTAAATGATGAAATCATAACTTGCTAGTATATGTACAAGCTTATGCTCTACATGTGTTTGATAAAATGTACATTGTTGTGTTTCTCAAGGTCATGCTATGCTCTACTTTGCATACTATTGAGTCCTGGGGGTATTTAATACCTAAGAAAATTTTAGTTTTTTACCTAGAGTTATAGTAGTAATAGAATAGTATCAGTCATGTCACGATCAGTAGAACTCCGTCAGTTACAGAACTCACTAGTACTTAGTCAGTGATAGAACTCAATAAAACTCAGTATCAGTCCAGTCTAGTTTAGTATAATTAGTTCAGGGTCTATTCAGTTGGGAGTAGGATTCAGCACCGAGTGAACCCAAGGATAGAGGCTCACCAGCTAGTTGAGGGTTCCACCATTATTTTTGAAGTACCTGCCAGATAAGGGTAACTCGTCAGCTTATCTTTAGTTGTGGCACGATACTGACACCCTTTCAACTAGGGTTACAGGTTGGACCCCAGTTATCTTATTTGAGTATGTCGGTTAGATGATTACTTCCCACAGTTTTAGTTTTAGTTTCAGTCTCAGTATAGAACTCAGTTCAGTTCTACAGAATCAGGACTGTCAGACACAGTCAATCAGTATAAGTAACTCATTTGTCAGCAATCTCAGATATCAGTTATATAGTTATCAGAACTCAGCACTCAACTTCAGTAAAAGCTTAGATATAGTATACATACACGTCTATGCATAGTATTGCATACTCAGTATTTACATCAGTTTCCGTTATCCATGTATTCTTACTTAGTTATCCCAGATCATTCAGTCAGTTATTGTTCACGCATAAGAACTCTTGCATTTAGCCTTACCTTATCTAGCATACCAGTACATTCCACGTACTGATGCATACTCTTTCTTTGTGCTATGATGTCTCATATCATAGGTTCGGATGCTCAGCTTCCTGACTGTTCATAGACAGATAAATACATATACATACATAAAGTACCAACTAATGCATAAAAATGTATCAAATACACAGTGAAACTAAAATTGTATATATTGTATAAAATTGGCACATATGCATAAAATTGATACACATACACTGTATAAAAAACTTATCTAAATATATGCATCAGTTGGAGCACAAATTAGCTCAAATATACTATTTATATGTATCAAAATTGACAAATTGTAAAAAATTGAAACATACAATAACTTTTCAACCAACTCGTTGTCATCATTTTTTGAAACCGAAGCATCCTCTATAAAAAAAATTTCATGTCCAATTTCACTAAATTCGTCTGAAGGTAATGCATCTTATTCTTGTGTTTGAGGAATTCCTAAATTAAAACATTAAAAACGTATGTACAGCACGGTCATTACGTGCTAAATTAAAACATTAAAAATGTATGTACAGCACGGTCATTACGTGTTATACTTCTAGTAACCATCTTGGTAAGAGTATTATCCACCAATGAGAAATTAAATCAAAATGAATGATCTGCGAAAAACCTAACATTATTAGTATTAAAATTAAAAATTGATGAAATACACATAAAACTAGGTTAATAATTAACCTAAAATATGAATGTCAGCTACTTGATTAAGAGGATTAGCGATTTATGAATTACTATCATGAGAGAGATATGGGTTGAAGAAGAAACTGAATAGAAAACTATAGAATATGGGGGTAAAGAGAGAGAGCAATTTGGGGGTAAAGGGAGAGAGTTGGTGTATTGCATAAAGAGAAAAAAGTATGCCATTTTTGTATTGTTTAAAAAAATATACGGTTATAAAAATGTGTGCTACAAAACGTAATTAACGTAAAGTTTAGCACGTGTCTGGTTGTGTCAGGTAATTATGATAAAGTGCAACTTTAAGTGGTAATTGTGGCCCAATATGGGATAATCCGAGTAGTTTCCCCTTTAAATAATTAGGAGATCTGATGAAAATTGATGAGTGTACATGATGAGAAATTCAATTATATTTCACAACATCAGAAAAATTATTATGTGTGAAGATAAAGAACTCGTCTAGAAAATACTCCGATGACAAAATTCATACTCAGACTGTAATCACCAAATTTATAATTAATTCACAAACTGTCGAAAGCTAAAAGTACTGTCGTTTTTTTCTTTTTTAAATGTTAAATGAATTTTTCAACAAAGTCCTAGCATGCATAAGTACTTTAGTTCTATTTTTAAAAATTTGCTTGGATATTTTAATCTTTGGGAAGCTACTTAATTTCAAGTACTCCCATAATGCTGGCAGCCTATAAGAATGAAGTTTTCAATACATGTAGGTATTAATATTTAATCAAATTTTAATAATGCTTAATTTATTTGATTGGAATTTGAGAGTATTTGCGTATGACTTTCACACTAGAGAGGAGAAGATGGAAATAGTTTTTTTCAATTCATTGGATTGAAGTCTTAACTTCCCTAACATTCATTATATGCAATTTCTCTCCCATGTATTATTTATCCTTTATCTAGAGTACATTTCTTAAATAGTCATACAAGTTAATAAAATTATAGAATAACATCATTTATCTTGAATTTGTATCAATAAATTACTTAATTTGAACCATCTTCTATGAAATAATTCCACTAAAAATTCACTTTCTAACATTAAGAAAAAAATTGAGAGTTTTTTATTGTAATGGAATAACCAGCAGAGAGGAACTTTGTTATCTTCGAGGAATAATGAGTTGTTTTTGTTTAACTTAACATAAATGAAACTTATATATAATTACCTAGGTTGAACAGACATATTCATTGTTTTGCTACTATTTCCTTTCTTTTTTTTTGGTTATAGTATTGTAATTTCTATGATGTAGCATAGGTATATAATATTATGATTTTTATGTTGTCACTAATGGAAATAGGGGTATAGTGATGATTCAAATACAGTCTTCATAAATATCAAAGTTGTCCCTATTGATCTATGATGATGGTTACAGCACGCAGCCAATACAACTGATCGCATTACATTAGCTCTAATGCGACCGTTTTGTGCGACGGTGACATAAATCGTCGCTATTTTGGCACCTATAGCGACGGTTATTGTTTCGAATAAATTGCGACAGTTTAGAAGTTGTTGAGATGGCTAAGAACCATCCCTATATATACGTTATAGGATGGTTTTAAATATGCTATTGCGATGGTTAATGATCTATTGAGATGGCTCTCAATCATCCCTATAACACGTATAAGGATGGTTATAAATATGTTGTTGCAACAGTTTATAATCTATTAGGACAGCTGCCACCCATCCCTATAACACGTATTAGGATGGTTATTAATATGTTATTATAATGGTTTGTAATATGTTGGTATGGCTACCAACTATTCCTATAACCTGTATTAAGATGGTTTTATATATGTTATCGCGATGGTTTGTAATCTATTAGGTCAGGTCTAGTTCACCAATTTCATTCCCACCATCTTTTATGTCATCACCTACAACAATAAGAAAAACAAAAATATGTTAATAGAGTAATATTTTTCAAAGACCAAGACAGAAAGTGGCAAAATATACAGATGGAAACTGCTCATCTAAACTAGCGTATAATTGAGGGAAGACTGATCTTTTAAAGAGATAATGTACAAATTATTAGACTTACAATTTATAAAATGAACAATTTCATAACAATATACTAATCCTACAAAAGGAAACTGTTCATCTAAACTAGTAGGATTAGGGTCACATCAAATGCAATACTGACCTCATTTATGTTATGTACTCCTAAAAGAGATCGATGCACAATCAAAATATTTAGTAATACTTAATCAAATGCATAATGTCTTCAGTTGCAAATTCAAGATTAATATCAAAGTCTTCAAATAAAGATCTCTCAAACATAAACCCGTTGGTATCTTAGAATTATAAATTGCATATTTTCTCATGGCTAACAAATAGTGAGAACAATGAAACACATCTCAATCCAGCCAGCGTAGCTACTATTCATGTATCCAACAATAACATACCCAAATATCGTCCCACAAAGTGAGGCACCAATTCATGTATCCACAAAGTATATTTATATTTCTTTAAATTCGACTAGTTATATGACACACATAACACATCTATGGCAGTTAAAAGCAAAGGCAAGCCCAAAGTTGAGATTGGATCAAGTACGAGATAAGCAGATTTTCTAAGATGGAGAGATGCATCTGTGGAGGTGCGAGATACAGCAATTAATGATGATTGCATTGAATGATGATTTTGATCAGCAATTAACAGTATAAAAATAGAGGTGAAATTATAGGTGTAGAGCATGATAGTCTTCATGTTACTATTGTATAATACAAGCTTTAGCTGAGGCGTGGCACTTGAAAATTCTGGGCACTTTTCAACTACTAAGGTGTGAGCTACAACTTCAAAATATGTTGGTCAAGACATGAAAATTGTTTCTACTATTAGCGTATTGGTTCAACAACAACAAGCTGATGCCTGTCAAAATTCTTAAATAAAGCCTAACACTAATGGGACACTATTTCTTGTGAACAATAATGTTGAGAAACCTACTAAATAGTAAATTATGACGAAAGAGGTAAAAAAATAATGCATCTAATCAACATACTTGAGTAGATTGCCATTTTTAACTCAGTTTTGGCTTCCATATATCATCAAATCTACATATATCAAGAAAGAAGTTTCTTCCTACAACTATAATGAAACACACTATGATGAAACACACTTTAAGTACTTTTGTAGAATTGAAATCTTAACATAACTAGTCCAATAGTCTAACAACTGCAACAATAATAGAGGCTATAACTGATCTATTCTTATGGAATATACACCCAATACAATCCAACAACAACAATAATATCAACCAAAATGTTATATGAATCACCAAATGAACTGAATAGATATCATAGGAATCATCCAATACAGTCCAACAATATCCGCCAAAATGTGATATGAAACACCAAATGAACTGAATAGATATTATAGGAACAATCCAATACAGTCTAACAACAATAACAATATAAGCCAAAATATGATATGAAACACCAATTGAACTAAATAGATATCAACCATCCAATACAGTCCAACAACAACCATAATATCAGTCAAAATGTGATATTAAACATGAAATAAATTGAATAGATATCACAGGAACCATCCAATATAGTCCAACAACAACAATAGTATCAACAAAAATATGATATAAAACACAAAATAAATTGAATACATACCACAGGAACCATCCAATATAGTTCAACAACAACAATAATATCAGTCAAAATATAATATGAAACACCAAATGAACTAAATAGATATCACAGAAACAATCCAATATAGTCCAACAACAACAATATCAGTCAAAATATGATATGAAGCACCAAATGAACTTAATAATTCACATTAATCTTAACTATTTTGACTGTTTGTCCTAGTAGCTGCTAGTGTAGAAGTAGATTCTCTTGGTGAATGAATGGACAATATCGCTAGTATCTTAGGATCAATTAATCCTGCACTCTAAAGTTGAGCTATTGTGTTCTGCATTCTTTTGACTATTTTATTGCACTATCTACTCTTTGAAGGCAGTAAAAACAACCTTTTTTATAGCAATAAAAATCAAGAAAAATCAATTTAATTTTCTAAATAAGAATAGTAGGAGCTATTGAATTAGAATGAGAGAATTCTATATCTCCTACAAAGTAACAAAAATTATGAGGAGGACGAGGTTTTTGTCAGGCAAACAATGTAAATAGAGGTGGTTTTGAAAGAGGAAGTTGTTTAAGTGAGGGTTCAATTAGGAGGAGATCAATGAAAATTAATGAAAGACAAGTTGCTTGTTAGGAGAAGTGGCCAAGGATCAATAGGCTAAAGAAACACAATGACCTATAAATTGGAGACATAAGAAAAATGCTAGTACTACTACTAAAATGATCAAGAATATTCCATATCACTACAAGTAATTATACTAAATTTTATTTATCTATTTTTTTTTCTTTTTTAATGTTCATATTGATTTTTCCTTATTTAAACGTTGATTAAATCAATTATCTAATGATCTTACTCTCTAGTTACATATCATTATTTTCTAAGTTACTCGAACTCTTCAAAAATATCTACGGGTGTGTGTTGGATCCTCCAAAAATAATGTATTTTTGAAGAATCTGATATGGGTGCGGCAATATTTTTGGAGAGTCTGAGCAACTTAGATTATTTCTATCTTTCAGTGATCTACTTGAAACACCTTGGCATTAAACCCCTAGAAAATTGCCTAAGTTAAAGCTTTTGGGCAGAGTATGACTCTTGGGTACTAGTTATACACTAGGATACGACCTAAGATCCTTTCTCTCAAATGTTCATCAGTTTTTGTAGGGTACATTCTGTCTACTGTATGATTTGATGCCTTACTAGTCAAACCTTAGGGTACAAGTCATGAGATACCTCGTCGTATGATGCTTAAAGTCTTGGCCAAAGCATTCTGGCTTGGGTACGGGTTGTAGGGTACCACCCATACCTTAGGGTATGAGTTATGCATGGGGAGTTGTATGTTGGTCATATTAGGGGTCCTTAGTGGGGTTTAGGGTACGAGTTAGGGTACCACTCATAAGCTAGGGTACCACTCATATGGGGTGGTCATACCCTCTTGGGTTCAATTTTTATAACTTTTAGTTGAGGACTTTCTAGACATTTACCCACCCCTAAACCCTTAAAAAAACTCGACATATGACATATTTGGGACCTTTATTCTTCACATATACAAGATCAAGACACCCTTAAATCCTTCCTAAACTTCTTCAACAAAGATTGGGGCTAGGGTTTATCAAAGAGGACATCTAAAGACTTGAAGACAAAGAATCCTTCCATGAATCATCTTGTATAAGGCATGTAACTCTTCCCTCATTGTTAGTTAAAAAATATCATGTGTTTGAACATTGATTTTGATTCTTAAATGGTGTTTTTGAAATCCAAATATTGAGGGTTTTGATGCATATT
>NC_061118.1:142481381-142616897 GCF_002878395.1 Capsicum annuum
ATGGCTGTGGGAGAACCATCTAACCAAGCCTTAATCCAAGTACTTAGCCATTTTTAAGATAGAATAAACAAAACTCGTTGATTAAATCTCCAAGACCAATTAATAATCTATCGTTGCTGCTGCTGCGGTGTGGCCGCAACAGCTTACATGACTCTTAACCACTTTACTTCCATAAACTTACACCACACACGTGCACGAATGTAACAGTTATTCAAATATGTAGGTTTGGTTTTACATTTTGAGTTATTAATAAATTAATTTAAAAAAATAAAATAATATCCAAATTTAAGCAAATAATTAGATCACCAACAAAGTGAAGAATTGTCTATTAATTTGAAGAGATGAGGTTTAAAAGTAAAAGACACATTATTTGAATTAGTTTCTTTCTTTGATTTGTTTTATCATTTTTTCAGTTTGAAGGATTGGAAAATATTATTTTCGACTTTTTAATCTATTTTAAAATTTTGAAACAATTTAAGACAGTACAGAGTTGACACTTGATTTTTAAAGAACGTATCAAGAAAAACTAATTTTTTTCTAAAGACTTGAAAACGGAAACAAATCCTTAAAATCAAAGAAAAAGGATCAGGATTTGGGTAGCGCCTGAGAAGGTTTTTAACACACTCAAAAGCATCCGTTAAAAAGTTATCACAACTCAAATTAGGGTCTGGCCGTGACGGGTATCTCAAACCGATCGTGGACTGGAGACCACCCCTATCGCTTAACCTCATGAGCACAAAATAATAATGATAATAATGCGAAAACCAATGAACAGTAATAAGAAGATGGATAAAGGACTCAATAAAGCTAAGAATCAAAACAATAACCAATCAACCCACATCTGTCCACAATAGCCTCTAAAACCAGAATACCAAACAGGTCGAGACATGCCCTCGGCCATGACCAAAAGAATCCAAAAGTACTGAGTCAAAAATAAAAGAATATGAAAATAATAAGGCCTTCACCACTTCACAGCAACTCTGCAAACGTGCTAATCCACCTAACGTTGCACAGGAGCAAAAGAAGTGTCTTCGGACCCTTCATTATGAAACTATGTTGCGTTCTAGGACGGTCAGTGGGATAAGCATTGACATGTAACTCATGATAGGAATAAAATAAATGTCATGTCTAAAATCAGTCGAAACAACATGCACATATTTCTATATACATATATAAGATGACTGGATAAGGAACAAAGTTTAAGCATGAGATTTAAAATTATTATCCTGGACTATATAGCTCTATCCGTCCTAAGGGCACCCACGTGCTATATGGGTTCAGCTCCCCCTGCTGAAAAAGTCCCAGCGCGTGTTAACCGCACAAATCAGGAAAATTCGAGGAAGGGTCAAAGCCACCGAGGCTCTAATCATTCCAAGAATATATATATATATATATATAATGTGTGAACTATGCACGCGGTCATAAAGACCTCCACGCTGGCGAACGTGGTTTTCAGTATCGATCTCCTCGGGACCTCCACCTTCCACGACGAGCTACACAACCCTCTTTAAGCCTAAATTAAATCATTTACACACATTTCCATTCATTAACCAATGAGTCTTTTAATTAGACATTTTCTGTTGTTATGGTCATACCAAATAAAGTTAAGCTTGCAAACCAATTTCATTGTCATTTCAAAATCAATTAGCTAAATTAACTCCGAAATTTTTAATTAAAACCAATCCATGACCACCAAGTCCTTTCAAATCAATTCATGTTTCATTCACCTTTTATGCAATGCAAAGTTTCGAAAGTGAAGTAGATTATGTATATAGTCATGTTTCAAAGTCAATTTCACAAGTTAGGTTGAGGTTATTGCCAATTTCAAATCATTAAGCCATAAAATTTAGAGAAACCCATGTTCTCTATTTCAATTCCCACACTCATGCATTTATTTGACTCAAAATCTTGAAAATAAAGTATAAACAACCAATTCAAAACCATGAAAACTCTATTCATGAAACAACCTTTCCAAATCCCTCAACTAGTATTCAAAACCTAACAATTAAACTACATGAACAATAATTAAAAACATGTTTTTGCATAAAATTATAGGAAAGAGAAACATGCCTAAAATACATGAGAATTTTAAAGCAATTTGAAATTTGAAGCTCGGATGATGAATGCACAGTGAAACCCTTGAATGTTTTTGAATTTTGTGTTTTAGAGTGAAATAGGGGATTTGATCTTTGAAAAGTGATGGAAATAAGATTATTTTATATTTAAAAGTTGTGGAAAAGGTGAAAAGACCAAAAGCCCCTCACCCTTAAGTGAAAAAAATAAAACTGCACAAATTTAACACCTTAGCGTGGCACGCCAATATCGTGGAGGTTATCCTCCGTGCCATGCCAATATCACGGAGGGTAACCTCCATGACACGGTGATAATGCGAAGGCTTACTGTCTCGAATTTTCAAAATTACCCCACTCTTTTCAAAAATTTTGAAACTTTCTCAAATTACCCCTTTAGTATCCCTTAAAGTCAAAAGTCAATATTTTGCACGTGGGAAAGTCAAAAATAAAATGATGAAAATTTTAAGATCTTACAAAAACGGTTGACCAAATGACAATTTGACTTAGTTTTGAAAACACTGCTAATTTTTGTAAAGTCTTAAAATTCATTTACAAAATATGATATTTATTTTATTCAAGTAAAAATTAGATTATTCCAATTAAAGAAAAATTCATTTAACCTAATTTTGAATTTTTATAAAATTTGAGAAAAATATACATTTTAAAGAAAAAGATTATCTTTTAGAAAAGAAATCACCTTTTAGCCGAAAGAGAAAGCGGCTTTTTTACAAAATATAACATTTATGAAAACGCCAAATCGAATTATAAACACTTGAATTTTTTGAGATAATTAATTTTTGAAGTTGAAAAGGGTCACTTTAAGCTAAATAAACCTTTAGTCACATGAACAAAAGTAAAATGCAATTTTAATTTTCAAAAGTTCATTTTAAGAGAAAACATAAAGAAAAATATATTTTTTTATTAATTTCGAACATTACGCTATGCGAAAAACAATACTTAAAAAATACAGAGATAAATAAAAATAATGATTCAAAGGAGATTTAATTTGATTTAACCAAATTTATGAATCCCTTATAACAAATTTTTAAATAAAAAATTTACAAATAAAGAAGAGAAGATCAAGTATTGGGCCCCCGTTTGGCCCATTTCAAATCTGGCCAGCTTTTGGTCTATTTGCTCCGTGTGTACTGGCTATATATCATAGCTCCATTTCCTCGCATTTTCCCTGTATATCACTGTGTATACATGATATACCAGTGTGGAAACCCACTTACTTTCCCTGTATATCACTGTGTATACATGTATAGCTGCTAGTTTCCAGTGCATACGTGTATACCTGTTGTATCTTTGAGTATATCAACGTATATTTGCCCACTTCTTCACATTTTAGCCCATTTGAGCTACGTTGGCACGGGGATTAATCCCATAAATTATGCAAGGATGGGAGTGCGATGGACTCACACGAATTCACATGTGTCAAAGAAGTGATAAGTAGTTAATACTTAGACATAATGAGGGCAATTAGATAAGAAACACCAAATTACATTCTTTATATTTTCATCATAACCTCTAATAGTGACGAACATAACTCAAGACGCTAAGTTCACAGTAAACAAATACTAATAAGTCAATCAATTTATTAAGAGTTTATACTCGAAGAAATAAAGGAAATGAATTATGTCAAGATATTTTGATAAAGGTAACAAGTTAATTATGCTAAACTTTAACACAGAAACCAAACAAACAAATTCATTGACTCAAGATCAATTTTTGATCAACATACCATCAAGAAGCTATATAATTGAAGAATTTTACTACAAGCTTGGACAGATTAAAACTCAAAACCCAAGCCTTCAAGAGAACAAGATTGTCTTGCCAATTATGATGCCTATTGATAGGAATTTAACAATTTTTAACGAATGAAAAGTTTAAAGATGAACCCAATGAGCATGTTCCTAACAAATACAATCCAGGACGTCAAGCTCATACCAGATTCCAAAAGAGAAAAAAAAGATCTAAAGAAAAAACCCAAAAGCAATTCAGTACTTCAGAATAAACAAAGACCAATTGGTACACCTCAGAGAACAAAACGGACAAACTTAATATGTCAAACATACAAAAGAAACTAGCTAGTTAATATATTAAAATAGGTCAGATGCAACTATATGAAACAGAAATATTTCTTGGACAATCGGGTGATTTTTTAGAGCAATTTTTATTCAAATAAATTAGTATTAACCTTTGGTAATGTGAAGAACAAAAACTCCAGCCTAATAAAGTAACCTACTGAAATCCCAGATATGTGAGACTCCGCATCACAAGAAGGCAGTAACTGCATATATAGGCAACACATTAAATTAATTTACAGTTAACAGTGAAATAGAATTACATGTAAAAACTTAAGAAATCAGTGGATTCCAATTTGGTTTAGACGAGAAAGAAACTTTCAGCCACTTCTTAAAGAATTCATTTTTATCGAGTTAAACGAATCTAAGAAAAACTTATTCAAGACCAAAGCTTGACCTCAAATAAATACTGGGTACGGGAAAAAGAGAACAAAGAAATCTAGCCAAATAACTGTGGACACTCAAAGAAACACATGGCAGTAACTTTTAAAAACAAAGATAGGCAACTGATACAGTTTCCTTTATTCTTTTAGCTTTGAATTAGAGGAAAGAACTAACAAAGCTTCAAAAATGTTCAAATCACAGCATTATACAATTAACACACTCAAAACATCAAAAAGAATTCAATCCACAAACCTTGTGACTTCATGTTAGCCACTGTTTTAATTGAAAAATATTAGACTACAGAACGTTAGTTTAAAAATCCAACTCCATAGAAACAAAACACACAAACTCATTTCAAACCCTTTTCATACAAATGACTATTAACTCTGAGCTTAAGTCTTAACCAATATCAAATTTTCATATAGATCAATCCCATGAAATGAGTCACATGACCCAATATGTCCAACAATATAAATTTCAGCCACACAATTTTGCTAAATTCAACGAAGAAAAGAGTCAAAGACGAGTTTTTTGCCTTTTTCGGAGCAGGTACTGGGGACAATGAGGTTTCTCGATGAAATTTCCACCACTAAACTCGATTCTAATCCACCAAAGCTCAAAATGATTTCATCAGAGTTTTGATTTATTTCTTTTGAAATTTGATTTTCTCGAGTGAGTTCTTTATGGACTCTTGGTTACGGGTGATTAGAGGAATGCTCCTCCAAAATCTCCTCTTCCAACCCTCACCTCTCACCCACTATTTATAAAAAATTTGGGCTGGTTTTTTTTTTTTTTTCGGGGAAGGGGGGAGGGGGGAATCAGAAGGGTAGATTAAGGATAACGCATTGAAAAAATTGACTTTAAGAATCATGGATAAGAACTTTAATTTCAGCTTACAATTTTGATGAACTAAGAAAAAAAGGGTCAGATTTATAGGAAAACCGGGGGAAAACTCAAGAATTCTCTAGCTCCAATTAAAACGTCCAAAATAGTGTACCCTCTTGTACGAATTCTGTAATTCTTGGGGATTCAAATATTGGGGATGAGCTGGTGTTAACCATTATTGCTGAGTTGTTGTTGATGTGTGGTTGAAGATGTACGGTGATATCGGGTCTGTTGGGTTGGTTCGGGTTGAAGTCGAGTTAGGTTTTTGCCATTGGGTTGCTGTTGTTTATCGATATTGTTGTTGTCATTGTATGGGTGTTTTGGTGGTTGTGTTTAATCGGGTAAAGGGAAGGCAATGTAAAGAGGAGTCGGGTCGAGTCTTGGCTTCTGTGGGTTGTAGTTTGTTGGGCCCGATTTTAAGATGGGAAAGAGGCTGGTTGTTTTGTGCTTGGGCAGATTTTAAAGGAAATGGGTCGGATCAAATTTGGGAGGGAAGGGTAGATTTTTGGTCTTTTAGTAAATAGACCACATTGCTTAGGATTAGGCTATTTATTAAATAGCCGATAAATTAAGATCTAAGTCAATTTATTCAAATTTTAACCAAATCGTTATATCAATTGACCAATTGCATTACAATTGTGGCCAAATTAATTTCAGTTACAGTCATTTAATAAATCGACTAAATTGAATCAAAATTCAAAATTAATTTTAACAACCAATTTAATATGAGCTTTTTGATTTAATAAAATCAAATATATATTTTCTAGATAAATTAAGTTTGAAAATAAATTATATTTACATCAAGTTTTACCCATTTGAATTAATTTTCACGATAAATCTCGACAAAAATCTAATTTTTGTAAAATTATTCATATCAGAATAAAATTTATACGATTTCGTATATGTAAATACAAAAATGTTTAATCGTCATTTATAACTGTACCCTTCCTTAGGAGTAAACTTAGTCGTAGAGGGAAAAACTTAGGTATCAACAATTGTCCCCTTCCTTTAGGTAGGGTAAATGCAAGTAACCCTGAGCAAAGAAAGTTTGACGTTCCTAATTTTGTTTGACCATAAATTTATTTTTCAAAAGAGGTTATTTTTTGTACGAATTTCGTGGAGTTATAATTGTACCCCATTGTCGAGTTTCCTACATATCTCATATTGCATGAGAATTTAGGCTACTTGTAGTTCATACGGCTTGATTTTAAAACACGATTTTTCAAAGAATTCACAAGCTATTTTGAATTTTGAATTTTGGCGAAATCGAAAGTTAAGGAATAAGAGGATTGTTGGAGAGGTTGGATGCAATAGAGTTTTCAACATAGAGCCCAACCTACATATCCTTCCGACCTAGGAAATCAGATTCCTTGTAGTTTGACTCAATTGGTAGAAAAGATAGTCTTTTATTGTCACGACCCAAAAATAAGGGTCATGATGTCACTTATCGCGGCGTACCCTGACAAGTAAGACTATCACCCAAACTGATACGAAAAGAAGAAAATACAGCAATATCCCACGGTAAGGCTTCTAGAATGAAGCCGAACTATATAAGTAATCATAACAATGTGGAAAGAACTTATCCAAAATACTAATCATGCCCAAAATCAGGTGTCAATAGTGTAAGAACTACTAATACAATCCAAGAGTCAAATGCATTGGAGAAATAACCACAAATGAATAATATCTGTCTCTGAATACTAATAAATACATAACTACTGTAGAAAGATAGAGGTGAACTTCGAACGCATGAATGTCCAACCGCTACCTTGAAAGCTCCAACAATCGCCTGAGTCAAGCAAGTTGAGGCGCACTCGAGCTAGGACCTGCACCGAAAGGGCGCAGTAGGCATGAGTACAGTCCACTTGTACTAAGTAGGTATCATAAGCCAACCAAGCAAAGTAGTAAATAAAGCATACAAAATATACACTAAGGGCACGTCACCTGCAATCAGAAAATGTCCCACAACGGTAGCCCACACTACTTGCACAAACAGTTCTAATATATCTCACATATATTACAACAACACACCAAGATATAGAACACAAGTATACATTATGTCACATATAACTAGAACAAGAGAGAACATGTAGATACAAGATCGTCAAATAAAAGTAAAGAAAGGTAAAACAAATACGTAGATAACAAGTCAATAAGGCAATACAACACATCATAAACATAATAAAGTAAGTGCAATGTATACGATGATAATGATGTTGTTGTTGCTGCTGCTGATGATGATGATGCACGAGATCGTCGCACAACCTTCGGTATCATCGCACAATCCCCGTATACACCTACGGAGCTAAACCTTCCCGACGTAGCACCCATGGGGGGTTCGTCAACCCGTATACAATTCACATATTTCATATCTCATTTTCGACATATCCCTCGGAAAGGGTTTTAAAAGGTGTTACAATATCTCCTCCTCGGCATATTTCTCGGGGAGGGTTTTAAAAAAGGTGTTGTCAGTGTTTCTTAGATGTTGCCACACTAGTACCAATGTTTTATGAATGAGTATAATATAAGGATGTAATGCTCACAACCAATCACAATGAGTATTTCCACAAACAACCACATGATATATTTCCACAACCAACAACAATGATATATTTCCACAACCACATGCGTCAATATTCGCTCATTATTTTTGTATCATCCATGAATTTTTACATGTCTCATTTACCAATAAAGTATGAATATAATCACAATACACCAATGGTACCACATTAGCATTTTAACAACATTAGCATTTTAACAACACAACACAATTATTCATATGTATTCAAGGCTATCAATATCACATAGGACCCCACACGGTCACACATATCACATAATATCTCAATTTCGACAATTACATCACATATAAACCCCCACACGGGCGCACAACACATAGATAGCCATTTTTCATGATTAGTTTCCACCCTTAACATGCATTTTGCACCATTATTTACTACCCAACCCAGTCTGAAAGAGTTAAACCATAACCTACCTCGAAAGCCGAAACCAGTCCGCTACACTTGAACCCGCAATCTTACTTTTCACGAATAATTCCAAACTCCACTAAAAATATTAAATATGAAATCTACGCGTCAAGACAAAACCAACGACACTCATATTGACTACTTTTGATTCGGAGTCAAAACAGATCCCCAAAATGGGTTTCCGAAAAAAAGAAGGGCAAAATCAAAATTTTACTTCAAAAATATGTTCCCCATATTTTTAGGAACCTACAGCTGAAAACTCAAGTTAAATCGAGTAAAAAAATGGGGTTTAAATCGAAGAAAAATTATTTTTGAGCTTTACCGGGTAAAATCTATGAAATCTGGGTTAAAATCAAGAATCGGAGTTGTTTTGAAGGTTAAATTGATGAAAAACTAGTAATTATGAGATAAACATATTGTTCAAGTGGAAGGAGTGAAATTTGGGTTTAAAATCATGCCCTAAGATTTTGAGGATTTTGGGGAATTTATTAAGAAATTACTAAGGGGTGAATTCTCACCTTAAATCCATAATAAAATCAAGAAAAAGATGTTAATCTAGCTTCCCAAGTTTTCACAAACTTTACTTTTAAGCTCTCACACTATTTTAGGGTTTAACTCTCAAGAGGCAAGATGAAATATGAACAAAATAGATCCAAAAAGAGGTATTTATAGTGCAGATTTTCTGTACTGCTGCAAAAAACAAAAAAACTGTTTTTTTAAACTCAATTAGGACTTTAACGGGGTGCCCGGGATTCGTTCGAAGTCCGATACATGCAAATGAACTATGCAACTATACTAAATTCAATGTTCCGAACACGTTGATGATCTCAGATTTTCTAAAAATGTCGTTTTCATAAAGTTGACCCCCGAAATCCGAAGTTATAATTTTTCAAACCGAGGATCGAAATGAGATTTAAAAGCCTTAAAAACATACTAAATATGCTAACACCCTAAAATTGATATTCTAGATCTGCTGGCTAAGTCAGATTTTCCATCCGAGGTCGTTTCGAGCTAATATGGGTCTCACACCCATATTTTCAATTTTTCAACTTTCCAATCAATAGGTCAAAATGAGCTCGGGTGCATCGGGACCTGAACCAAAGGTCTACCTTGCCTAAAATCGATATTCCGGAGCTTTTGGCACAGTTCATTGGCCATCTGTCTCACGGATCAAAAAATATCCACATAAATCCAAAATAAGGCTCTCGAAGCCATAAAAAACCACAATATTGCATAAATGATATCAAAATGCATCAAAAATCATGCCAATCACTTCCACACCCCGAAAATATCATAATGCAACTACGGAGAAGGGTAAAATAGTCAAATTATACAAAATCACAAATTTCACATATTTCATCAAATTTTAAGGTCATTACATTACCCATAACTAAAAATCTAGTTGTCCTCGAACTAAGACAAAGAAATACCTGAATCAATGAAATGCTGGGGATAGGAACTACGCAAATCAAACTCAACCTCCCAAGCAGCTTCATCTACAGGTCGATGTCGCTACAGGACCTTAACCACAGGGATCACTCTAGAGTGAAACCGCCTAACATCCCTAGCAAAAATGGAAACTGGTTCCTCAACAAAGGATAACTGCTCATCTAATCAAACCGAATCCTAATGAATGACATGAGACTCATCAGGAATATAACGATGAAGCATAGAAACATGAAAAATGGATGAACAGCTGATAGATCAGGGGGCAAAGCCAACTCATAAGACACATCACCAACAGTCCAAAGAATCTCAAATGGACCAATATACCTGGGGCTAAGCTTGCCCCTCTTACCAAACCTTATTACACCCTTTATGGGTGAAAATCGAAGGGAAAATACGATCACCAACACCAAATCTCAAGGCACGAAGTCTACAATCATCCTAACACTTCTGCCTACTCTAAGTCGCTCTTAGTCTATCCTGAATAATCCGGACCCTATCCAAAGACTCACGAAGCTAGTCCGTACCTCCAGGTCTCACCTCAAAAACATCAAACCAACCTACTAGAGAGCGACAACGCCTACCATACAACGCCTCAAATGGAGCTATATCAATACTGGAATGGTAGCTATTACTATATACAAACTCTGCTAAATCCAAATGCTCCTCCCACTGGCCACCCAAATCCATCAAGCATAGGCGGAGCATATCCTCCAAAACCTGGATAGTTGGCTCTGACTGGCATCAATCTGGGCGTGAAATGCTGTGCTAAGATCAACCTGGTACCCAACTCATCCTGAAAAGTCTTCTAAAAGTGGGATGTGAACACAAAACCTCAATATGAAATAATGGACAGTGACGCACCATGCAGATGCATAATCTCACGAATAAAAATATGGGCTAACCTTTCAATACTGAATGAGACCCGAACTAGAATAAAATGAGCTGACTTGGTCAATCGATCCACGATGACCCTAGCACTATCAGAATCATGAGATGTACGAGGTGAACCAGTCACAAAGTCCATAGTGATCCATTCCCACTTTTACTCGAGAATGGGTAACCTCTGAAGCAATCCACCAGGCCTCATATGCTCGGCCTTCACCTGCTGACAATATTGGAAACGAGCCACAAAATCCGCTATATATCGCCTCATACCACTCCACCAGTAGTGTTGCCTCAAATCACGATACCTCTTAGTCACACCTGGATGGATAAAATATCTAGAACAATGGGCGCCTCCTCCAAGATCAACCTAATCCGATCACCACTCTTGGTACATAAACTCAGCCCCCAATCCTCAAAACTCCATCTGAATCAAGTTAGGTTTCCTTAACCTCATCACTCAACATCTTATCTTGAATTAACCTCAATCCAACATCGTTAAATTGACGAGCTCGAATCTGCTCCATCAAAAAAGATCTAACCTTCATAAATGACAAAACACGCCCAGGTGTCGAAACATCAAACCTAACTATCTGGTTAGCTAAAAACTGAATCTCTAAGGCCAAAAGCCTCTCCTGGGTCAAAAGATGTGCCAAGCTACCCATGCTAGTCGACTTTCATCTCAAGTCATCTGCAACTACATTAGCCTTGCCCTGATGGTAGAGAATAGTCAAGTCATAATCCTTAAGCAATTAAAGCCAACGATGCTGCCTCATATGAGGATCTCACTGGTAAAGAAGTACTAAAGGCTACGATGATATGAGAAGACCTCACAACAAACTCATACAAGTAGTGTCTCTACAACTCGAGCCAAACACAACTGCGCACAGCTCCAAATCATGGGTAGGATAATTCCTCTCATGAGGCTCCAATCTTGCGAGACCATACATAATTACCTTGGCCTCCTGCATCAACATAACACCTAACCTAACACCTAAAGCATCACGAAAAATAATAAATCCCACGCCCTCCTTGGGCAAAGCCAATATAGGAGCCGAAGTCAACAAATCCTTGAGCTTTTAAAAGCTCACCTCACAACATCATACCACTTGAAGGAATTCTTCTTCTGAGTCAACTTGGTCGATGGAGCTGCAATAGAAGATAAACCCTCAACAAAACACTAATAATACCCAGCCAATCCAATAAAACTCTGAATCTCGGTGGGCGAAGTAGGTCTAGCCCAATCACAAACCGCTGTAACCTTAGCTGGATCAACCATAATACCTTCCTTAGTCATCACATGATCCAAGAAAGAAACTGACTCTAACCAAAACTCGCACTTAGAGAACTTAGTATACAACTTCTCATCTCTTAATCTCTAAAGCACAATCCACAAATGCTCCTCATGCTCAACTCACTCTTTGAATAAACCAAGATATCATCTATAAATACCATAACAAGGGAGTCAAGATACGGTCAAAACACCTGGTTTATCAACTCCATGAATATAGCAGGGGAGTTGGTCAACCCAGACGACATGACCAAGAACTCATAATGACCATATCGAGTCCAAAAAGCTATTTTCAAAATATCTAAAGCTCTAATCCTCAACTGGTGATAATCGAACCTCAAATTAATCTTTGAAAACACCACCGCACCCTAAAGTTGATCTAATAAATCATCGATGCAAGGAAGAGGATACTTATTCTTAACCATCATCTTATTCACCAGTCAATAATCAATACATATCCGCATAGACCCATCCTTTCTGTTCACAAACAAGATAGGCGCACCCCAAAATGAAATACTAGGTCAAATAAATCCCTTATCTAACAACTCTTGCAACTGATCATTTAGTTCCTTCAACTTTGTCGGGGCCATCCTATAAGGAGGAATAGAAATGGGCTTGGTGCCCGACTCAACATCAATAATAAAATCAATATCTCAATCCAAAGGCATACTAGGCAAGTCCGTAGGGAACACATCTATAAACTCAAGGATGAAATAGACACAGTACAAGAAAGGAGGCAAAACAACACTTGTTTCACGAATATGGTCAAGTAACATAAACATCCCCTCTCAACCAATTACGAGCCTGAACATAGGATATAATCCTCTTAGGACTCGAATGAAGTGTACCTTTCTAAGCTATCCTTAGCAGACCCGACGCAGCTAAAGTCACAGTCCTGGCATAACAATTTAGGATGACATGAGAAGGAGCCAACCAATCCATACCCATAACATCAAAATCGACCATGTCTAAAACAAGTAAGTCTACCAAAATTTCACGCCCGATAAAAGTCATAACACAAGATCGGTACTCCCAATCCACCACTAAAGAATCACCTACCGGGGTAGATACACGAAGATGCATGACAAAAGTATCACTAACAGAACCAAAACCCAAAACAAAATATACAGACACATAGGAGAAAGTCCATCTGGGATCCAATAATACAGATAGTCACAACATCAGAAGCCTCTGTCTCAGGTCTGGCTGGTATAGCATAACACTATCCATGACTACCAATTGGCTGAGTAGCCCCACAACCACCAACACAGGCTCTACTATTCTTACCTCTTACACCTTTGGTAGAACACCTACCTCTCACAGCTGAAATAGGAATAGCTCTAAAAACACAACGAGAACAGTCCTTGGCTACATAGCTAATCTCATCACACACATATCAACCTCTACGACCAATCTCAATAAGAGAAAGTACAACTGAGCCCGAATGGCCACTCTGAAGTGCTGAACTAGAAGATCCACCAGCAGAACTTTATAAAATCACCTACACTGGCCTACCATGGTATCCACGAGAACCTCTAAAATCTCTACCTTGATAGGTCTGACTCCTGAACTCACCAAAATGATGCACCCTTTTGGCACCTCCTTGAGATGTACTAATAATACCCTCTGTCATCTTATCGTAATCCACAATACTTTAAATGGGAGCTCCAAGCATAATCATCTAAGATGTAGCCAACTAAAGAGAAATATCTTAACCCTTTACGAACTTTTAAATCTTTTCAAACTCGGTAGAAATTCTATCTTAGGAATATCTGGACATGGCATGAAAGCATGCCTCATACTCAGCAACTGTCATGGAGCCTTGCTCCAAATGATCAAACTCGTCCCACAAATGATCTTCCTAAACTGAAGGCACAAATCCCTCTAGAAAGGCATCAACAAACTAATCCCATGACAACTCAGGAGCATCAACAAACCTACAACTGACAAATGATATCCACTAATTTCTTACAACATCTCTCAACTGATATGTAGTATAAGCCACACTATCCGCGCAGAAAAAGTGAAACATAACTCAGAACATAAGGTATGAAAGGACTTCGCAAGATAAAGAATAAAATAAGTAAAGTTTCCTAAAGACATCTTATAGCCTCTCGAGGATAGGTATGGACGTCTATGTACTAATCCGCGAGACTCTATTAGACATTCCGTTCTTACACCGTTGAGACCAATAAAACCTGGCTGCTCTGATACCAATTTGTCAGGATCCAAAAATGAGGGTCATGATGGCACTTGTCGTGACATACATTGACAAGTAAGCCTATTACCCAAACTGATATGAAAAGAAGAAAAGACAAAAATATCCCACAGTAAGGCTTTTAGAATAAAGTCGAACCATATAAGTAATCATAACAATGTGGAAAGAACTTATCCAAAATACCAATCATGCCCAAAATCAGGTGTCAATAGTGTAAGAACTACTAATACAATCCAAGAGTCAAATGCATCAGAGAAATAACCACAAATGAATAATATTTGTCTCCAAATATTAATAAAGACATAACTACTGTAGAAATATAGAGGTGAACTTTAGATGCATGAATGTCCAACCGCTACCTTGGAAGCTCCAACAATCGCTCGAGTCAAGCAAGCTGAGGCGCACTCGAGCAAAGACCTGCACCGAAAGGGCGCAGTAGGCACGGTCCACTTGTACTCAGTAGGTATCATAGGCTGACGAAGCAAAGTAGTAAATAAAGCATACAAAATATACACTAAGGGCACGTCACCTACGATAAAAAAATATCCCATAATGGTAGCCCATACTGCTTGCACTAACAGTTCTAATATATCTCACATATATTACAACAACACACCAAGATATAGAACACAAGTATACATTTTGTCACATATAAATAGAACAAGAGAGAACATGTAGATACAAGATCATCAAATAAAAGTAAAGAAAGGTAAAACAAATACATAGATGACAAGTCAATAGGGCAATACAACACATCATAAACATAATAAAGTAAGTGCAATGTATATGATGATGATGATAATGATGATGCACGAGGTC
Organism: Capsicum annuum; assembly: GCF_002878395.1. NCBI lineage: Eukaryota > Viridiplantae > Streptophyta > Magnoliopsida > Solanales > Solanaceae > Capsicum > Capsicum annuum. Next base: position 142,496,453 of record NC_061118.1, read on the forward strand.
ATTGCACAACCTCTGGGATAGTTGCACAATCCCCGTATACATCTACAGAGCTAAAGCTTTCCGACGTAGGACCCATCGGGGTTCTTCAACCCGTATACAATTCACATATCTCATATCTCCTTTCCGGCACATCCCTCAAAAAGAATTTTATAAGGTGTTACAATATCTCCTTCCCGGCACATCCCTCGGGAAGGGTTTTAAAAAAGTGTTGCCAATGTTTCTCAGATGTTGCCACAGTGGTACCAATATTTCATAAATGAGTATGATATGAGAATGTAATGCTCACAACCAATCACAATGAGTATTTCCACAAACAACCACATGATATATTTCCACAACCAACAATAATGATATATTTCCACAACTACATGTGTCAATATTCGCTCATTATTTTTGTATCATCCATGAATTTTCACATGTTTCATTTACCAATAAAGTATGAATATAATCATAATACACCAATGGTACCACATTAGCATTTTAAAAATATAACACAATTATTCATATGTATTCAAGGCTATCAATATCACATAGGACCCCACACGGTCACACATGTCACATAATATCTCAATTTCGACAATAACATAACATATAAGCCCCCACACGGGCACAACACATAGATAGCCATTTTTCATGATTAGTTCCCACCCTTAACATGCATTTTACACCATCATTTACTACCCATCCCAGTCTGAAGGAGTTAAGCCATAATCTATCTCGAAAGTCGAAACCGATCCGCTACACTTGAACTCGCGACCTTACTTTTTACGAATAATTCCAAACTCCACTAAAAATATCAAATATGAAATCTACGCATCAAGACAAAACCAACGACACCTATATTGACTACTTTTGATTCGGGGTCAAAACGAACCCCTAAAATGGGTTTTCGAAAAAGAAGGGCAAAATCGAAACTTTATTTTAAAAACATGTTTTTGTATTTTTAGGAACCTACAGCTGAAAACCCAAGTTAAATCGAGTAAAAAATGGGATTCAAATTGAAAAAAAAATATTTTTGAGCTTTACCGGGTAAAATCTTTGAAATTCTGATTAAAATCAAGAATCGGAGTTGTTTTGAAGGTTAGATTGATGAAAAAAACTAGTAATTATGGGATAAAACTATTATTCAAGTGAAAGGGGTGAAATTTTGGTTTAAAATCATGCCCTAAGATTTTGAGGATTTTGGGGAATTTATTAAGAAATTACTAAGAAAAGGTGAATTTTTACCATAAATCCGTAATAAAATCAAGAAAAAGATGTTAATCTAGCTTTCCGATCTCTCACAAACTTTACTTTTAAGCTCCCACACTATTTTAGGGTTTAACTTCCAAGAGGCAAGATGAAAAATGAGCAAAATAGGTCCAAAAAGAGGTATTTATAGTGCAGATTTTTCTGCACTTCTGTAAAAAAAAAAAAAAAGCTGTTTTTTTTAAACTTAATTAGGACTTCAACAGGGTGCCCGAGATTCGTTCGGAGTCCGATACATACAAATGAACTATATAACTATACTAAATTCGATGTTCTAGACGCGTTGGCGATATCATATTTTCTAAAAAAACGTCGTTTTCATAAAGTTGACCCCGAAATTCGAAGTTACAATTTTTCAAATCAAGGGTCGAAATGAGATTTAAAAGCCGTAAAATCATACCAAATATGCTAACATCCTAAAATCAATATTCTGGATCTACTAACAAATTCAGATTTTCCATCCAAGGTCGTTTTGATCAAATGTGGGTCCCACGCCCATATTTTCAATTTTCCAACTTTCCAACCAATAGGTCGAAATGAGCTCGGATGCACCAGAACCTGAATCAAAGGTCTATTTAGCCTAAAATCGATATTTCAGAGCTGCTGACGCAGTCCGTTTGACCATCTATCACATGGATCAAAAGATATCCACATAAATCTAAAATAAGGCTCTCGAAGCCATCAAAAATCACAATATTACATAAATGATACCAAAATGCATCAAAAATTATGGCAATCACTCTCATACCCCAAAAATATCATAATGTAACTACGGGGAGGGATAAAACATTCAAATCACACAAAATTACAAATTTCACATATTTCATCAAATTCTTAGGTTGTTACATTTATTTTTAATGATCTTTGGCTTAGGATGGGTAACAAGTAAGTTGAGATTTTGAAAATGGCTTGTAATTGTCTCAATTACAAATGTGGCATGCTTCACAGTCATAACTAAGCTACACGGACATAATTTCCAAGGCTCTAGTTATATTGTCACCCTAATTTGAAAGAAGAAGAAGGTTACTTTCAGTGCGAGTTTAGAATTACTCCAAAAGTGAAACTGAAACCAAAATCCCAAAATACCCACATGCTTTTTGATAAGGATGTGGTTTGATGATGGTGGAATTCTCTTTTTATCTCACGTCTAAAGAGTTTGATATTCCTCTTCGGACTATGTCCCAGTATGCTGCTAAGAAAAAACTCTACATGTGTTGCATCCTTTTTGGAATCATCCACACCTGTGGCTTTAGTTTGATATTTTCATCTTTTTGGATGCTCTCGAAAACATCTCAAGCTAAAATGTTAGTGATAAAAATAATTCACTAAAGGGTTTATAATTTTTTACCATATTCCTACATGAGTTGTTATTCAAGAAATAAAGTCATCCTCTCATGTAACTATTTGGAGGGCAATAACAGATATAACAAACTTTCTTGGTTTCTAGATAAAATAGATCTTTTGTGGATTGGATATTTTTTCAAAGTGGGGTGACTTTTTTGGATACCGACGACTTTGTGTAGAAAGGTCCCTGCAACTGTGTAATATTATGCTAATTCGGCAACCCTTTTGGTCACCGATAATGCTTCTTGTATGTCAAATGATAAACTCTTTGGCTATCATCTATGATCTTCGGCATGTGACCTCGGGTAAATCTTGCGCATCTTTTGTGTCGATATGACTTATAGATATTTCTCAAATTGTCAGCCTTTGGGTAATCTTGAGCATCATTTGATATTGGATATGAGACGGCTTAAGATATCCTTTGAGTTGCAATATTTTGGATAGTCCTGCACATTATTCAACCTTGAATAAGAGATAACTTACAGATATTCCTCGAATCGCTAGCTCTCGAGTGCTCCTCCACATTATCCAACCTTGGATACAATATGACTTATAAATATCTCTGAAATTGCTAGTCTTTGGATAATCCGGTGCATAATAAATCTTAGATATGGCACAACTTATAAAGAATCCTTGGACCTATCAATTTGATGACCTCGCATATTCTCCAATAAGGATTTAGTTGTGACTTATGGATAACCTTTGAACTGTTGATTTTTAGGTAGCCTCACACACTATCCAGTTAGAATGTTGTTTCTCCTTATAGATGACCTACGGATTATCAACTCACAGGTAATCTCGAAAACTATTCTATCTCAAATAATGCCACTTACAGATGACCCTCGAATCATCAATTTCTCAAAAATCTAATATGTCATCCGTTTTCAGATAGCGACTTAAAAACGTCCCATCTAATCATGTGTTATTGATGCATTTATATGCCAATTCATAAAATGTTGAGATATCCTTGATGCGGGGCTATATAACATTTGCTTGGTCAACAAATATTAAATAATAAGATATCCTCGATGCTAGATTATTTTATCTTTGCGTGGTCAATAGATATAGGTGATCCAAAGCATCTTTCAAAGCTAGACCTTATCGTCTTGCACGGTGAGAGATTATAGAGACTTAGTTAAATGGTATTATGGCCCTTTCGGCAACAAAATGGAATGGCCCTCTCGGTATAAAGTGAAATGGACCTCTCAGCATAGTCCTCTTGGCAATGAAATGGAATTAAATGAAATAGCCCTCTCGGCAATGGCATGAAATAAAATAGCCCTCTTGACAATAAAATGAAATAGCCTTCTCGACAATGACATGAAATGAAATAGAATGGCCTTCTTGGCATAGCCCTCTTATCAATGGAATGAAATAGTATTCTCGACAATGACATGAAATGAAATAGAATGGCCTTCTTGGCATAGCCCTCTTATCAATGGAATGAAATAGCCCTCTTGATAATGAAATGATGTGAAATAAAATGACCCTCTCAACAACAAAGTGAATTTCTAGTCAATGGCATGAAATGAAATGGAATGACTCTCCCTGTATTAGAATGAAATGGAATAGAATGTCCCTCTCAGCAGTTTGAATAGAAGCTCCACCTGAATCTATTTATCGACGTGTTGGCTTTCTGCATGTACCTGTACTCAAGGTAAACGGCTAGTAGACACAATGTCGCTCTTGTGGGCAACCACAGTCAAACTATATGACAGTTTAAATGACTAATCTGAATGACTTGGTCTGTTATATCTTTTTTAAATAAGTATTTAAACAACAAATCTATTGGATGTAAATAAATAGGTAAAATTCCTTTCTGGGGACCATTCGAATACCATTTGCTTTGCCTCATGAAAAATTTGAGGATGATTTTTCTGCTCTTCCTCTTATTAATTGATCCTTTTGATTGTGTCTTTATTGGGCCGACTCATTTGAATACACCTACACTGAAGGTAAATATTTAGTAGACACAGAGTCGCTTTTGCTAGCGACTATTTTTAAAAAGTTCTAAATAAACTATTCATAAAGAGGATAAGATACCTTTGTTTGTCATCCATGGTCTCTTGAAATGAGATAGACAATTCAAAAGGTCCTTGATAAATAGGTATTGAACCCATCTTTGAGGCTACCCAAGAATATCGTTCTTAAGCATTATATGCTCTGTTGTGGTTCCCAATTCGCTTAGAAATTTTTGAAAATGATTTTCATTTTTGTGTGTTTATCCCTACATCCATAGAAAAAATTTAGTTTTGGGTGAAACTAATCCATGTTGACCTCCCTCAATATTTGGCCTTGCCATCTTTGGCGTGCTCGATCATGTTTGGACTTCTGCCCTGACTCCCCGTTTCAATAGATGTTTAGGCAAGGACTAAGTAAAAAGATTTGTATAGATTTTCAAAAAATAGTCTTAATTTTGAAAACTCAGTTTCAAAAACTTGTGTAAAAGTTTTTAAAAAATCTCTTCTATGCATGTCATGTACTAGTTCAATGAGCATCTTCATGTTGAGGCTCAACTATGTCTGACATTCAATGAAGGATTTTCGATAACTCATTGTCGTTGCTGGGGATTTCTATCAAAAAGTTTTGTCATAGTTGGATATTTAGTCTATCTAAACACTATCACAGCTAGTGATTTTTTAAGTTTGGCCTTGTCTTCCTAGTGCTGTGGAATTTGAAATACTTTCCACTATATTAGCAGAAATTTTGAGGACTCCCTCAAAATTTTTGATTGAGACTGTTCGAGATGATCTTGGCTTTAGAGGATTTCAAGACTTTCTCCTAAAGTCTTAGCTGATCAAATTTCTCTTTACCGGAGGATTATTTTCTTATTTTGAATTTTTGAGATTCCTTCTCAAAAATTCTGCCCTAGTTTTCATTTCCTGGAGTGATATGACCGAGCTATTGGGGTGTTTATGTATTTCGTTAAAGCAAAAATCAGGTTAAACGTATTCTAGACCTAAAAGGAAGGGTAAATTCTCCTAAGGCATTGACCGGAGTCGTCATAGGCCACCTACGTATCTCATTCTTGAGAATTCAAGCCAAACGTACTTTGTACATAAAAGGAAAATGATATATTTTAAGCTATGTTGAAGCATAAAATGATTACTTTAAGAAAAAACACTATTATATGAAAAGTGATACAAGGAAAATAGATGTTGTATCTCTTCAGGAAAATGGAATGGGATACTCTTTATCCATTTCACTCAGATAGAATTAAGGCTTCTTTGGATAGTATTTTGTAAATGATGTGACACTTTCATTGCGTTTGTCTGGAAGAAAGGAAGAATCAACTGCCACACTTTTCTTTGAGAAAATTGATAAGATTCCTTTTTATTTGCTTTTATAGATAGAGATTGACCCTGGTTTTCTTAATTTTGTCACTGTTTTCGATGGTTAACCACCTCAATTTCTTCTAGGTTATGCTTTTCTTAATTTTTGAACACTTTGATTCTTCTGTTGACTGTTCTAGGACTATTGTCTCTCATTCGTCATTATCTTTCTTGATTTATTTATTTTGCTCTTGACATAACATGACATTGGCAAATTTTCGAAGTTTGTTACTTTTTTAAAAAACAAGGCAAATTTGACAATATCAAGTAGATAACAAAATAAACAATAAGAATTTTTGCAATAGGGGAGGGTTTTATTAAATTTTGAGAAAATATTTACAAATTCTAGTCGTGACCTGCATGGGGTATGGGTCTATGCCTTTTGAAAAATATAAAAAGTATAAAAAGGAAAAAAGAATTAAATAAACTTAAAGGTAGGTATCATACTGCATCCGTACTACCACCGACTTTGTGGAAAAATAAATCTCATCTTTCCATCTACCCTATTGACCAGGGAGTAATAAGTGGAGTGAAAGTCCAGTTCAACAATTTTTTCTCCGCTTCATCTTCTTTGATTCCGGCTATCTTGGGAAATTCTTCCACAGTAGCATCACACTTTTCCCTATTCCATCCTCGAGACCATTGCTTATAGGTTTTGGGAAATATTTGGTAGAGTTGGGTAGTTTTTGAGATAATTCTTGACCCTTCTTCTTTGTTTTCCATTCATACTCTTCACTCAAAGCCTACTCTAACCCATGTTTGAATATTCTTTTCGAGAGAACATACAATTGGCTGAATGATTTCGATTGAATAATTTTATGTGAATTCTTTCCAAGGCCACATCTAGGTTCAAAACACCTTTTTAGCATAACAATGGCTAATATCTTGTAGATCGAAGGCTTGAATTTACTCCAAGTAGTTAATGGAAAGACACTTAAACTTAATCTACCATCAATCAATGCCCTATTGATGATCTTATCATGGCATCTAATATTGCTGTGTAATTCTCCGGTGTACTCCTTTAACCTTGTGCCTTTATTATATAATCCACGATAGTAATACCGGTCAGAGCATCTCTATTGTTACTATTAGTCATTTTTTCTTTCCCGTAATGAAGCTATGATGGTGAGAGGAATCTTTGTTCATTTTTTATTTTTTAAAGTAGGAATGTCTTGCCATTTATGTCAACATCGAGTAGTTTCTATTACCTGTAAAGTAAAAATGACTGAAAGGCTAATGTGTTAGATTCCATTAGTAATAAATTATGTAAGATGATCAGGCAGGAAGTAAATATATAAAATTGTTTCTCATCTCATGAGAATTAATTCATGGTGTAGTGATGACTCAAGAATTCCACTGAACAAGATTTTGCTCATTGATTTGATAAGTAGAATTAATCAGGAAGGTTCAACACCTCTTCTTTCTAGCCTTATGTCATTTTTGTAAAGGTAGGGTAATGGCAAAGTTTCTGAAGATAGGGGACCGAGCCAAAAGATTGTCTACGCATCCTACAAAGGAGAAATCAAGTCCTACGTAGTTCGAACAATCATAAAAGGATTGTTTTTATTTTATTTCATTCACTAAACTTCATTTTATTAGGAAAAGTAAATACAAGGAAAATAGAACTTGCTACATTTAAAACTTGATTCTGGAGAGTGGAAAGTGCTTCAATTTCCCCTAGTCTTCTTCTTCTTTATGGATGGTCTGACACAAACTTTAATTTTTTCAATTCTGATCAATGATCTAAATCTAAGTGAAAAGCATAACACTTCTCAATTGTATGTCTTTTGGATCCATTATGATAATGACAAAATATTATCACCCTTTCTCCATTTTGTAGACCTTTTTCTTTCTTTTATCTCAACTAGATGAAGGATTTTTACTTGGGCTAACTTGGAGTAAATATCCTCGTAGCTATCCTTAAAAGCCATGAAGTACAAATAATAAATTGTGAGATCACTAGTGATGGGGATTCCTGGTTCAACCTTATGACACCCCAACTTGGCGTGAGGTCTATTCAAATGAACAATTTTACCGTTATTGATCACATCACATATTTTTACTTTTAACATACGATATTCACCTGGGGTATGAATTTTTTGAAGCAAATGGTAAGAACATCCTTTGCACTCATTCATGGGGTCACAGGGCGGATCTTGAGTCTTAACTGAGCATAAAGTTCTCGTAGCCTGTAACATTTGATAAATCTCTGAGACTTTCACAATTTCTAGTTCTCTTATGAGGTTCTTTGCACTTGCTTTGAGTGTGATCTGTTCTTCTCCTTGCCTGAACTTTAAAGGCAAAAATGTCTTGTCTGCATCTTCTGACCATTCTTTGATTTCATTCATGAGTTCTTTGAGGGTCATTGACATTCCTTTTTGCATGACATTGTCATTTAATAATTTTTTCCTTTATTTTCTCCTATCATCTTTCCAATTATCCTGGCAACTATTTTAAATTTCATGGCCAGTTGTTTGATCTCTCTAGCAAGGTCTCTTTTTGGTATTTTCTTCTCTTTTCTCAATATTTATTCGAACATAACAATCTTTGCTTTGGTTAGGGGGGTTTGTTCCTCCAATTATCTTTTTGTTCAATCAATAGGTTGACTTTGATAATCTTTCTTTTGGGTACAACAATGTTCTTAGCCATTTTTTATTTTTCGCCTTTAATGTATTCTCTATTTGGTCTAACTCCACCAATCGCCTCTTTACTTAAGCAATTCTCATATTGCTCTTTTCGGTCCTTCCTATAATGGCTTCTTTTGAGTCTATAGTCAACCTTTCTGAAATGGTAGGAACAATTTTAGAAATTTTTAAGAATGATTGTAGACTTTTTTGCGAGACTTGGAGTATATTTGATCGGACTTTTGTATAGTGGGTGTATATTCCTGCCTAGAGGTGCTCTATGAAAAATAGGATTGGATCAAATCAACTTTGATTTGAATCAACATAACACGTAAAAGCACATAAAATAGTTATATCACAAAAGCATATTATAATAAATGTGCATCCTAATTGTGGTCTCTTTTGAGACAAAGGTTGACCTACCGAGTTTGAAAGAAGTATATGCTTTTAAAACTTATCCATTATCCACCAAAATTACTTTCATAAATATTCAAAAGGACATAGATGTTTACTAATTAGCAAGTGAGGGATACAATAGTTGGGAAAAGGGAAATAAAAATGCGAGAAAAACAGTCTCAGTCAGAGGATAAAAATAAAAACTCCTAAATGCCAACAAAGTAAAAAATGAGGGATACAATTTTCTGAGAAAAGACAAAATAAAATGCGAGAAGAATAGTCCTACACATAGGATAAAAATAGACAAACACTAGCATCCAGATCATCTTTCATCAGTCTTCGCCTTCTTAGCTTTGTCCACCTCATACCATATGTGATATCTGATTATGATTAAGTGACTTTCACATAATTGTAACTTACATATTGATTAGGCAAATAGCTTATATGCGTTATGGATTTTTCTTAACTTCCGTACTCGTATACTTCCAGCAATTCTTGAAGTAATCATCTGGCTTTGAATATTTTCTTAAATTTTTTAATGGGGATTGGTTGATCCATACCTATAAAAGAACAGATAAGGTGAGTCTTTCTCCCCACCCCGAATGATAATGGATTAGATTAATTGGCTTATACTACTTCAACACAAAAACATGATTCGTCTGTGATTGACTCGTGGTCAATAGACCCAGGGTAGATTTTTCTAGTAGGCCCAATACCTCCTAAGATATTGGGTCGTCCTAGGCTCATGCCTAAGAAGGATTTTGATTTCTCTATAACCTAGGTATCTAGAGCGGGCTTTGACCAGGTTTTCAAGCGGACAACTTGAATTTAAAAATACAAACAACTATTGGACACCTAACGTACCAATAAAATTATCGTATTTTCAACACTTTCGTTTGAAATTGATCAATAGGGGCCGCAACAATTGCAAAACCCTAAACAATTTATATATAAAATGAGAAAATATGTCGTGAATGTAAATAACAGATATAATCGCAAGATAATATAAAACTACCACATTTAATTAAGTAAAGGCAAATAAATCAGCCAAAACAATCTAAAATTTGGTGGAATCTTAAATAAAATCCCAAGCGAAGTCGCCATTTTTATTTTATCCCCTTTTCAATTCAAAGAGTTGGAAAATATTATTTACGACTTCTTAAATTATTTTAAAATTTTGAAATAATTTAAGACAGTATAGAGTCGCCACTTGATATTTACAGAAATATCAAGAAAAACTAAAAATACATTAAAGACTTGAAAATTAAAATAAATTCTTAATATTAGAAAAAAAAGGTAAGGATTCAGGTAACGCTTTAAGAAGGTTTTAAGGCACTCAAGAATGTCCATTAAAAAACGATTGACAAAAGGACAATTTGACTTAGTTTTAAAAACATTGCTAATTTTTGTAAAATCTTACAATTCATTTGCAAAATATGACATTCAGTTTATTCAAGAGAAAATTAGTTTATTCAAATTAAAGAAAAATCTATTCAACCTAAGTTTGAATTTTTATAGAATTTGAGAAAAATACACATTTTAAAGAAAAAGATTATTTTTTAGGAAAGGAATCACCTTTTAGCCAGAAGAGGAGGTACTATTTATGAAAATGTCAAATCGAATTATAAACACTTGAATTTTTTGAGATAATAAATTTTTGATGTTGAAAAAGTTCACTTTAACCTAAATAAACCATTAGTCACATGAACAAAACTAAAAAGTCATTTTAATTTTAAAAGTTCATTTTTAGGAGAAAACATAAAGAAAATGTATTTTTTATTAAATTCGAACATTAAAAAAATAGCGATTCAAAGATGATTTTATTTGATTTAACCAAATTTAAGAATCATATAACAAATATTCAAATAAGAAATTTACAATTAAATAAATGAAGAAGAGAAATTCAAGTATTGGGCCCCTGTCTGGCCAATTTCAAATCTGGCCAGCTTTTGGGCCTAGTTTTATGGACTTTTGAATCTATTTGCTTTGTGTATACTTGCTGTATCTCACAGCTTCATTTCCCAGCATTTTCCCCTGTATATCACTGTGTATACACGATATACCAGTGTGGAAACCTGCTTATGTTTCCATTTTATATACACCACATGACCATATATAGAAGCTGATTTTCAGCATATACCTGATGCATCTTGGAGTATATCGGCGTATATCTGCCTACTTCTTCACATCTTAGCCCATTTGAACTGCGTTGGGGCTTGATTCGAGAGGGGATTGGGTTTGATCCCATAGATTATGCAAGGATGGAAGTCCGATGGACTCACACGAATTCACATGTGTCAAAGAAAAGATAAGGAGTTAATACTTGAACATAATGGGGGTAATAGGATAAGAAAAAATTACATTCTTTATATTTTCATCATAACCTCTAGTAGTGACGAACATAACTCAGATGCTAAGTTAACAGTAAACAAATACTAACAATAGTCAATCAATTTATTAAGAGTTTATACTCGAAGAAATAAAGGAAATGAATTATGTCATCATGATATTTCGATAAGGTTAACAAGTTAATTATGCTAAACTGTAACACAGATATCAAACAAACAGATTCATTGACTCAAGATAACTTTTTGATCAACATACCATCAAGAAGCCATATGAGTGCATAATTACAGATATTTTTCCTACAAGCTTGGACATGTTAAACTCAAAACCCAAGCCTTCAAGAGAACAAGATTGTCTTGCCAACTATGATGCCTATTGATAGGAAATTAACAATTTTTAAATAATGAAAAGTTAAAACATAAAACCGATGAACATGTTCCTAACAAATACAATACAGGACGTCAAACTCATACCAAATTCCAAAAGAGGAAAAAAAGATCTAAAGAAAAAACCAAAAGCAATTCATGCAGTACTTCAGAATAAACAAAGACCAATAGGTACACCTCAGAAAACAAAATAGACAGACTTATATATGTCAAACATACAAAAAATGATACCATACAGAAAAGAAACTAGCTAGTTTAATATGTTGAAATCGATCGGACACAATGTTAAAACAGACATATTTCTTGGACAATTAGGTGATCTTTTAGAGCAACTTATATTCAAATAAATTAGTATTAACCTTCAGTAATGAGAAGAACAAAAACTCCAGCCTAATAAAGTAACCTACTGGAATCCCAGATATGCAGACTAAGCATCACAAGAAGGCAGTAACCGCATATATTCAAATATAGGCAACACATTAAATTAATTTTCAGTTAACAGTGAAATAGAGTTAAGGTTAAAACTTAAGAAATAAGAGGAATATAATCTATTTTAGACGAGAAAGAAACTTTCAGTCACTTCTTAAAGAAGCCATTTATATTGGGTTAAGCGAATGTAGGAAAAACTTATTCAAGACCAAAGCTTGACCTTAAGAAAATACTGGTTACGGGAAGAAGAGAAAATAAAGAAATCTAGCCAAATAAATATGGACGCTCAAAGAAACACATGGAAGTAACTTTTAAAGACGAAGATAGGCAACTAAGACATTTTGATAGGCTAAAATACTTCATCCCCACTTTGATAGGCTATACCTGTATCATAAGTCAAGAAAATCTTCGAAAAATCCTTATCTTAGAAAAATGTTCAAATCACAACATTATACAATCAACATACTCAAAACATAAAAAAAAATTCAACCCACAAACCTTGTGACTCCGTGTTAGCCATTGTTTTAATCGAAAAATATTAGACTACAAATGTTAGTTCAAAAATTCAACTTCACATAAACAAAACACACAAACTCATTTCAAATCATTTTCATATGAATGACTATTAACTCCTAAGCTTAAGTCTTAACCAATATCAAATTTTCATATAGATCAGTCCCATGAAACGAGTTGCATGACCCGATGATGTATCATGATTTTATGACACTTTTGATGCTGAAAACAAGAAAATTATACAGTACTTAGGTCTTTTTGTTAGATGTGATGTGTTTTTATATTGGTTTTGCAGGAAAACAGGATCGAAAGTGAGTAGAATGGGACAAGAAAGAAAAAGCACCAAAATAGTAGTCTTCTGCTTGGACAACGAGTCATTGGGTGACACTAAGACTCGTCATCCAAGCCATCGTCTGACCAGTGAATGATTAAAACAAAAGAAATGAAGTACATAGTGACCACGACGCATAGGGTTAAACTACGAGTTATAGGGAGAGTCGTTCTGAGCAAAAGAAGAAAAAAAGTCCTAAAGAGTAAAATTTTGATAGCAGTGGAAACAAAGCTGGTGATGAGTCGTAGGGTCAGGCTACGACTCGTAGCTACCCTCGTTCTGAGCATATGAAGTTAAAGATCTAGAGGTTTAAAATCTAGCTGGAGATCCTACAAGTAGGCAATGACTCGTCTAGTGACCTGACGAGTCGTCACCAACTGCACGAGTCGTCGTCAGTCCAGATGACTCATTGTCTGAGGTATTGCCACTGCCGACCTTAGTTAGCCTGTTTTATTTAGGAGAGCTGTGATGTAACTATAATACTCTTTTGATATTTTATTATTAGTTTACGCACTTTACATACTTATTACATTATTTTGAGTTATGAGATACATTTTTTATCTTGAAATTCTTGTTCTTGATTTTTAAGGTTTGATATAAAGTTGAGATTTCGATTTTCATTCTTAATTATTGCGAGATCATTCATATGCCTTCAAGTATTCTGTGTGTTCTCTTACAATCATGAGCAGCTAAACCTCTTAAATAGGGTTGTGGGAACCCTGATAGATTAAAGAAGTAGAGGAAGTGCAAAGTCATTCTTGATTGATGTTCGTGCATGTATTGTGGTTTTCTTCGTATTGATGGCTTTCTTGATGACTGCAGACATTAAGAACCTACCTGTATTCAATACTAACTCGAGAGAGAGGTTGAGATTAGGAAAAAAAGATCACAACAGTAATTTGAAGCTACCAACCTTCATCTAATTAATTTGAGACCGAGAGGAGATAGTTAATTTGGGATCTAGAACAAGGGTTAGTGATATGACACTCTTGAGACTGAGATGAGATGAGTCAAATTGATCCAAACCAAGGTCGTGAGACAGTTAGGTGATACATAACTTGTTAGATTCTGCATGTAAGACACCAAGATAGTTTGACGAGCACGATAAGTCTGTGGAGTTAAGAAGTCAGGGGAACACAATCCTAGTGATCGTCTCATACTGATAACAAACATTTTAGCCAGCAATTGTTACTATTACTATTGTCTAGGATCATCTCATACTAATAACAACCATATTAGCCAGCAATTGTTACTATTACTATTGTTCTTACAACCCCCAACCCTCCAGTTTACTTTCTGCACTTTCAACTACATCAATAATCTTCTGACTGATTTTTGTCCTATTCCCTATAGGTTCGACCCCAACCTTGTTGGATTCTATATTTGACAAGCGACTATGTTATACTTTTTAGGAGTTGTAATTTAGGAGAGACTCACCCGATATATTCAACAACAAATCACAACAGCGCTATAAATTTCAGTTACACAATTTCGCTAAGTTCGAAGAAGAAAAGAGTCAAAGATGAGGTTTTTACCTTTTTCAGAGCAGGTACTTGGGACAACAAGGTTTATCGATGAAATTTCCACCACTGAACTCAATTCTAATCCGTCGGAGATCAAAACAATCTCATCAAAGTTTTGATCTTTTTTTTTTGAAATTTGATTTTCTCGAGTGAATTCTTTATGGATTCTTGGTTACATGGGATTAGAGGAATTCTCCTCTAAAATTCTCAAATCTTCCCCCAAAAGTCCCTTCCTCCATCCCTCACCTCCCATCCACTATTTATAGAAAAATTGAGACTGGTTTTGCAGGGGAAATCGAAAGAGTATATTAGGGATAACGAATTAAAAATTTTGATTTTAAAATTATGGATAGGAACTTAAATTTCAGCTTACTATTTTGATGAATTCAGACCGAAAAAAGGATCAGATTCATAGGAAAATCGGGGAGAAACTCGAGAATTCTCTAGCTCCAATCAAAATTCCAGAAATAGTGTAACCCTATTGTAAGAATTCTGCAATTCTTGGGGATTTGAATGTTGGGGATGAACTAGTGTTAGCCGTTATTGTTGAGCTGTTGTTGATGCGTTGTTGCAGTTGTACGGGTGTTTTGGTGGTTGGTTGAATCAGGTAAAGGGAAGGCAATGTAAAGGGGAATCGGGCTGGGTATTGGCTGATGTGGCTTTAGTTTGTTAGGCCTGATTTTAAGATGGGAAAGGGGCTGGTTGTGTTAGGCTTGTTGGAAGGGAAGGGTAGATTTTAGGTCTTTTATTAAATCAAATTGCTTAGGATTCGGCTATTTATTAAATACCCGATAACTTAGGATCTTAGTCAATTATTTAAATTTTAACAAAATTGAGATACCAATTGGCCTATTGCATTGTAATTGTGGCCATATTGATTTCGATTACGGTTAATTTAATAAATCAGTCAAATTGAATCAAAATTAGAAATAAATTTAACAACCAATTTAATCCCGAGCTTCTTGATTTAATAAAATCAAATAAATATTTTCTAGATAAATTACTTTTGAAAATAAATTATATTTATATCAAGATTTACTCATTTGAATTAATTTTCAAGCCGAGTCTCGATGAAAATTCAACTTTGGTAAAAATATTCATTTAAGTAACAAAATTTATACGATCTAATATATGTAATAACAAAAATGTATAATCATCACTTAAATGAAAATTAACCCAAATAAATATTTTAGAGAGTATTTATCCGGATGAAATAAATATTTTGATTTTATTTAAAATCGAAGAAACTCGGGATTAAACTTAGTCGTGGAAGACAAAAATAGGTGTTAACATTATTTATTGTTGATTTTTTATTATTAAATTAAATTTTATATATATATATATATATATAATTTAACAATTGAATTTTCATATCTAAAAGTTATCATATTCCTTCAAATTAGTTGAAAATATTGAAAGTAATTAGCTTAGCCAAAACGCATTTCAACTTTTTTCAAAAATGTCTCCCTTTTTTAAAAAAAGCAAATCTCTCTTAACAAAATGCAACTGCGTCTAATTTTCAAGTTAGAACCGGATATAACTTCTCAGACTATCTTTATCTTTTAAAAGCTTAAAATTGTTTTTTTTCTAATCCAAATATGCTAACCAACAATCTGTTTTATTCTCTGTATTTCATTTCCTCTCTCTCTACTATGAACTGCTACATCTTTTTTTATTTTATTTTAAAGCTCAATTGATTTGCTTTCTTCAATTATCGTATTTCTATTTTTGCCCCTCTATATAATTCAAATACATCGTATTGATTAATTTATTAAATCAAATATTTATCTTCCTAACTATTATCATGTTGTTTATTTTAATTGTAAATAAATGAGACGACTCGACCTTAAGTACGTTGTAGAGGTTTGAGATCATTCTCTTCATCATGATCATGATACCTAACTTATTGCATAGAATAAGCGGAACTTTCTATTTATTCAACAGGTCTGAGACTTATTTGTGTGCATCTATTTATTCTAAGTATAAACAACATAAATTCCCTAGCTAAAGATAGTAATTACACAAAATCTCCTTTTGTTTCTCTCTCCCGAATTTTGGTAAATATTCTCATACATTCGGCCAAGTATTATACATTGGTCGAATGTATGATGAAACAGTTAATCCTAAATTTAAGGTAATTGAAATCAGTAATTATTTTACAGTTCCTTAATTAACGGCAATAATTAGCTAACATTAACTCGTTTATGGATAAAACTAGTAACTGATATTTGAATTTCAAAAAAATTCTGAAAAGTCAATTTTTTTTGTAATCTTAGATTCAAGATCTAGAAAGCAAAAAAGCAATATTGCTGCGACAAATTTCTTCTAAAATTTCTACAAAAAAACAACAAATTTCTTCTACATACGTTCTTCAATACTTCTAAAATCAATATGAATATCCTCATATTGCTGCGACATTCTGAAATTTGGGAGTCGAAAATTAGTTATAAGTAATACAAAAGTGACGCAATAATTGTTTTGGAAAGTATTACTTTCTTAAAATTGATTTCTACGATCACCATGGATTTGAAAATAGACGAAGTACGTAAAAAAATTGAAGTTAAATATCTGGTTGAAGAAAACTCTTCTCCAATTGTCATAAGAAACGACAAAGGAGTGAGGGTTTACGTTGAGTTGAAGAAATAATTTTTTGGATTGGTTAATTTTCCGCTTTGTATTTCAACTTTCGACAAATTCAATAGTGAAATAGAGTTTGATAAAGAAACAAGTGGTGTAATGTGTATCGAGGATAGTGAATATGATTCGGTTGCATTTACGGTTGTTGAAACGGATAATCAGTATGCTCTATATGTTCCTAAAAATGAAGTGAAAAACTTCATTGCTGATTGCAAGAATACTGAAATAATGGTGAATCAGATTTACAAGGATAAGAAAACTCTTGTTTCAGTAATGGCAAGACATGCAATAGCTAATGGCTTCAACATCAAAATGAAACGATCCGACAAAAAAGGTATGATGTAAAAGTGTCAATTATATTTGCTAATCTTATATATGGAAATCTTCTTTTTTTAGAAGTGTATGTTGTGTAGTTGGGTGATCTGTTGTTGTTGATTGTTAAATTATGAATGTATAATGTGTTATTATACGTGTTTGGTAATGTATAATTAAACCGTGTCAGTCAAAGAAATGTATGATAATATGGTTTAAGACATTCTGAAGTTGATTGTGTTTTATGAATGGGTTTTTAAGTTAAAATACAAATGTATAATATTTGATTATACATTCAGAGATGTGTATAATATAACTGGGGCAGTTCCAGTATTTCTATTTTTTTTCTTACTATTTTCAATTGTAATAGTTTTGTTTTATACGTTGACTAAGTTTTTATATATTGATGCAGCTATGTAATGATAATATGGTTTAAGACATTCTGAAATTGCTTGTATTTTATGAATGATTTTTAAGTTAAAATACGAATGTATAATATTTGATTATATATTCAGAGATATGTATAATATCTCTGGGGCAGTTCTAGTATTTTCATTTTTTTCTTACTATTTTCAATTGTAATAGTTTTGTTTTATACATTGACTAAATTTTTATATATTGATGCAGCTATTTAATGATAAATATGGTTTTAAGACATTCTGAAATTGCTTGTGTTTTATGAATAGTTTTTTAAGTTAAAATAAGAATGTATAATATTTGATTATATATTCAGAGATATGTACAATATAACTGGGGCAGTTCCAGTATTTTCTTTTTTGTCTTTCTATTTTCAATTGCAATAGTTTTGTTTAATACATTGACTAAGTTTTTATATTTTGATGTAGCTATGTACTGATTTGTCGTAACAAAGATTGCAAGTGGGTCTTGAAGGAGTCTTGTATGAATCGGAATTATTTATGATTAAAACATTTTGTATGAATGAATCGGAATTATTTATGATTAAAACATTTGTTTCGAAGCATACTTGTAGTCTTAGCGACCGAGTGCTGAATAATGTGGTTGTGACAACTAATTTTGTGAGTGAATTTACAGCTCCAAAATTAATCAATCACAAAAGAATACATACCCCCGCGGACATTATTGAAGAGATGAAGGCTGTTTACGGAGTCGATATTAACTACATGAAAGTCTGGAGCGCAAAATAAAAGGCGATTGCGATGCTTAGAGGTGGACCAGCAGATGGATATAGAAAAATGTCACATTATATCTATATGTTGAACCAAGTGTATCCGCAATCGTACATTTGGATGCATAAGGCAGTAGATAACGAGTTTAAATACTTGTTTATTGCATTGCATCCCATGATAAGGGGTTTTGAATTTTGTCGACCTGTTGTATTTGTTAACGGAGCTCATTTAAGTGGTCCATATGAAGGAACATTTGTATTG
Source organism: Capsicum annuum (assembly GCF_002878395.1). Classification (NCBI taxonomy): domain Eukaryota; kingdom Viridiplantae; phylum Streptophyta; class Magnoliopsida; order Solanales; family Solanaceae; genus Capsicum; species Capsicum annuum. The sequence continues at coordinate 142,515,283 of NC_061118.1, forward strand.
GCAAGCACATTAGATTCTGCAGGTACTGTGCGTTCATGTTTTATTCTATTCTTTTATTGTTCTGTTACTTACTATATATTATATGAGCTTATACATTGATGTTTTATGTATAATAACTCATAAAGCTACTAAAATTAGCATCTTTGTAGTTGACATTTTTTTTCATTGTTTTCCTTGTTTTTTTTATTTAGGTTGTTTTCTGTCATTAGCTTACGGTGTTGTTGATTCGGAGAATGACAATGCGTGGATTTGATTTTTTCAACAGTTTAGAGAGGCATTTGGTGAACGAGACAACATATGTGTTGTATCAAACAGAAATGAAAGTATCATAAAAGGTGTAAGCATTATTTATCTTAATATCCCTCATGTCGCTTGTATTTGGCATTTATAGAAAAATGTTTGCACCCATTTTAGAAAAAGCAAAGATGGACTTAGTGACCTATATTATTCCATGGCTAAAGCTTATAAAAAAAAGATTTTGAATATATTATGTCAAAGATTGCTAAGGTTGATCAAAGAGTTAAGGAATGTCTGGAAGAAGCTGGATATGAAAAATGGGCTCGATGTCACTCGCCTATAAATAGAGGTAGAATGATGACCTCAAATATAGCCGAATGTATTAACGGTTGTTTGGTTGAGGCTAGAAAACTTCCTATTTTGAGTTTCCTTGAAGAAGTTAGAATTTTATTTACTGCCTGGAATTGTAAGAACAACGAAATTGCATCTTACACTAATACAACTCTTGGGAGAAGATTTGAAGAAATACTGACTCTTAATAGGGTTAAAGCTTTGCGGATGACGGTATGTATTAGAATAATTATGTAACAGAAACTTTGTTTTACATTGATTATATATTCTTATTTTATCATCCGTAATAAATATGCGTTTTGGTAACAGGTTGAACCAGCAGGTAGTTATCTTTATTGTGTATATGATTCGGAACGGAGGTACATTATCGATATTGAGCGTGGCACGTACAATTGTGGCCGGTATCAAATTGATGAAATACCTTGTCCACATGAAATTGCCGTATTAAAAAGTAAAAAATATGAATTTAAAGGATTATGGTCGTTATTGCTCTGAATTGTACAGGCCACACACCATAGTCAAGATATATGAACTCCCGATAGTTCTAATGCCAGACAAGAAGGATTGAAATGTTCCAGGTTTTGTTGATGATGAAGAAAATTTACTGCCCAAATATAGAAGACCGCCTGGTAGGCCAAAAAAAGGAAGGCATTTAAAATCAAGTGAATCACTGTCTTCAAGTTCGAACCGTTGCAGTAAATGCGAACGAGCCAGTCACAACCGTAGGACTTGCGGTTTCTTTCCAAAAGAATCATGATGAAGATAATATGTTTTTCTACATGCTGATGCTTTGAATGGTTTTAGTTGTATAAATAATTTTATTAGATTTTGTTGGAATGTTGGAACAACTAACATTAAGTTGTTTAATTGCTATTTGATTTTTACTTCTTCAATGAAGGTTTAATATTATAAGAACAGTTTGAAGCATTTTTCATATATCATATTTCGTAATCATATTAATTGTAGTTACAACTGATTGATATATTTAGTATGTAACCTAGGAATTATTATATTAATCAAATGTTGAAACATAAGTTGTATCAACTGTTATATATTAATAGTTAATGTGTAAGAAATGTATGATGTAGCGTTATACTTTGTTTTAGTGTATTATGTTAGACACAAAAAATGTCATTTTACTGACTTTTTTTTTTTTAAAAAAAGCATCATATGAAATATGTTAATCATGTTTTATGTGTATGATTACACATTATATGTTTTTGTAAAATATATGTTGTTCAGTTACGAATGTATAATATTAGATTATACATTTGTATCATTGTATGAAATAGTATCATAACTTATAAAAGTGAATGTTGTGAACTATGTAATTTTTTTCAGGAAAAAACATATGATAGCATGTATTATGTTATGTATTACATATATTTAAATGTATTAGATATTAGTTCAATGTATTTTAAACTTATAAGAAAATGTATGTTACAGTAAAAATATAATGTGTTCAAATGCAATATCAGTATAATTTTATATTTGTTTATACACGTTTAAAAAAATAAAAGACAAACTTAATATCTACCAAGAATTAGTTTGTAACATTACAGTAGTTTGTTAGTAACTGCAAATCATTTGTTTCAAAAATAAGAAGACATCTATAAAATGTGCATTAACATCCAGAAAGTAATCTTGGAATTATTTAACATCAACCACAAAATTAAGAATTAGTTCTTTCAATGCCGACTTTTCCTTGGCCGAGGCGGATCTCCATTATCACTCATGTACCCTTCATTTGTCTTTTCCACTCCGTAATGCCACTGTAATGAAGCATTGTGTGCACGTTGACTTGCAACATCAAACCTACATGAATGAACTTGCAGCCCTTCACTTAATATTTCTGCATAGGCACACACAAAGATGCCACAATCCCTGATTTTAAAAAATAAAAAATGAAATAAGAATTGGTATATTACTTATACCATTGTTATATGTGAAAAATAAACAGTAATTTACTTACAAACTATCAGACGTTTGTTGTGGGATGTTTTGCACATAGTCAACATCAAATGGGATTTCATTGACAAGACCAGTTTACTGAGTAAGCTTCCATTTGTATGTTTCAAGTGATGGCCAGTCAGTTTGCTTGATTTTTTCATAAAAGCCATTGTCTGACAAGTAAGTAGGCAACATCACTGCAAGCTTTTGTATTTCAATTGGTGGTTCTTTTTTTCTTTTACTTGACAGTGAATCATACACACGTATCAATCTTTTCTTCAAGACAATCACAGTCAATACCCAGTGAAATTTTTTTTCGCAGATAATTGGAACGTATGACATGACATGGGGTTGTTACAGCTTACTGAAGACATGACCCTAGATAGGAATGTGTAGAGGTCGCGGATTAAGGTAGAAGGTTAGTGCATGTGTGGGTTGTAACTAGTAGTTAGGGAGCTCTGGTGTAGCCGTGTTAGTAAGCCTACGATTATATCTAGTGGTAGGAGCCGCTAGTGTATGATTTATACTAAGGGGTGACCTTTTCTTATTTCATATTACCTTTTCTTATTTCATATTTCCTATTTTTTAAATTTCATATTGCTCTTATTTTCGTGGCTCTCTTAGCTCTATTTTTATTATCTCTCATTTCTTATTTTGATTATACCACTCATTCTATTTTATGTAATACTAGGACCTTGTTAACCATTCATTATCTTGAGTCGGGGGTCTATTAGAAACCTCTCTACTTTTTCAGAAGTAGTGGTATGGATGGCGTACATTTTACCCTCCCCAAACTCCACTTAGTGGGATTACACTGGGTTTGTTGTTGTAGTTAATTGGAACATATACCTCATCAACCATGTATCATGGTAACCCAGTAGGCATACAGAATCTATGAATTATATTTGCAATAGCATCTTCATTCTTAGCCACCACAATTGATTCTGCATAGTCTTGTTGCGTGGATAGCTCAACTGTTGGTTCCGCTGGATAATATCGAGTATGTGTCTTCTCAACTTATGTTTTAAAGAAACAGCTAGTCGTTGTATATCTATAATTATCACCCAGCTTAATCTTTGATTTCTTTCTCAGGTGGTAGAAGATCACATCTAAATGCTACAAGTAAAAATAGGGTAACAACATAAAAATAATTGAAAGAAATCACTAGCTTCATTTTTTGTTATTTAAAATAAGTCAAATACAGTGAAGCATGCAGGACTGACAATACATGTATAATATACAGTTATGCATCCTTAAAGTTGATAGATTTTATATTTCAGTGCTTGATGTAATAAAAATTTAATAAACCCATAATTAAAACATATGATATGGTGTTAAATATATGTATGATATACAATTATGCTGGTGTTACATGTTATTATACATGACATGTTGATTAAAGTTGAATAACTGATAATGAAAAATACTGCATATATGATATTTTATTATACATTGGTTAACATGTATGATAAACATTCGACTATATTAGGCAGTGTTAGTACAACATGATAAAATTTACAAAAATATAATACTACAGTGAACCTAGAATATTAGTATTTCAGATTACATTTCAAAAATTAGACTTCAAAATAATTTATAGCATATTGTAAAAGTAACAAAAGTCGTACGTTGTCAGATTTATGTTACGATGTTGTAGAAAATTAAGTATCAGCAAAAGCACTTATGATATGGATCATATTTAGATTAAGTTACCTTATCGTTCCAGCATGTCTTGCATTCGAATATCAAGTTAAACCCATTCTTGGACTATGGGTGCGCAACGACAAAGTCCAATTATGGGTAACCTAATCCCGAAGTATTTACTCGATAGTGGTTGTCCGTTTCTTTCCTAGAAAAACAGCATTGATTACACATCACAAATATTTATGATGGCATAGTATTGTTAGAAAAAAAAAAGAATACCAAATTTCTTACTTGGCATAATGAGTTTTCAGTAATCCTACGATAATCCACTGGGAGTAATCGATCATTAATTCGTTCGGCAAATTTTGGTTAATGGTGTACCCATCAATAGCATACTTCAACTTCTCCTCTTTATCGAAATCGCCCACATACTTAGAGCCACAACCATACTTTGAAATGTACGGTGATCTTAAAATTCTGGACTTCTTTCTTTCCTTTTTGGCAAGTGATTTTGCTTTTGAGACTTCAAGCTCCCGAACCTGAGCATCAGGAAAATCAGGTGGAATCTGACAGTCCGGAAGGTCCCATTGGCTTTCAGTCATTTTATTTGAAGCACCAACATCCAATGACTTTGTAGTCGAAGGAGTTGACAGACCAAATAAAATTGTATCTACAGCTGCCTGTATTGAATCAATTATCGTCCCACCAACTTCATCCTATGTGAATACATAAGGATGTGTAATGTATAGATGCAATATATGAATATATAACTATATTAATGATTACGACATTTATGTCTAAGGTGAATGATACTTGTTATTACATATTACATTAAACGTAATTCTACATGTATAATGTTATTCATTCATTTATACAGAACAATTAGTAATGTGGATCAATTATCTTTGCATTAAAAAAATCAGTGCATAACCATCAATTTTTAGTTAATATAGGTAATTTCCTTTCAGAAAAAAGCATTTTTTAATAGATAATACATAACCAAATTATCATAATCAACATGTTTAAGTAATGAGTTATCAGGAAATCATGATCACCTAATGTGCATCAAGTGTAAAACTACTTCTTAAGAGAACGACTGTACAATAATGTTAGAAATCATAACAGCAACAATATCCAAAAAATTTGATATGCACCAGAGAAACATTAAGTCCCAGTACGTACCTTTACAATGTCGAGCACGTAGATAGATATATTTTGTAAAAAAAAAAATCAATATTAGGGACCAAAAAATACGTGCACATCTTCCATATCAGTACATTCCTGATTTTTCAAATCCACTTCATGACCATCTTCCTTGGTGGTTGTATTCACATCCTATATTAAATAACAATTATCGTGTGTGAACAGTTATTCAAAGTATAAGATAAAAGATTGAGATGAAGTTTTACACCCATGATAAGAAATTTCTATCTATAATGGATGTATATGAATATATAAATCTATCAGTAATAACAAACGATGTCATAGGTGATTCATAAATGATTTTATATCAATAATATCATAAATATGTATGATGATATTCATAAACTGCAAGTTTTATGTTCAAGAAACTGTTTGTATGTTGAATGTATGACTCTTCTTTATACATTTGATTGAATATTTTATGAATATTTAACTGCCCCAATATGAAGAAGTTAGTAGAAACTACATGTGTATAGAAACATTTTGTAGTAATTAAGCAATATTAGGAACATAAAAAAACCAGCAAATCTTCTACATTTAGAATTTTTTTTTCCAATTCTTCATCGCTACCTTTTTCTTCATATGTCATAATCTCATCCTATTAGTTATGTGTTAATTATCATCATCCAATTTGCATGAAGACAAAAATTTGTAGTTATTAAGACAACTGTTAAACAATGTACAAAATATTGAAAGCGTCAAGATCAAGACAACTTTATATTCAGCCAATAAGGTTAATATCTTTTTTTCAACCAATAACAGAAGCTACATTTATATAGACATGTATTGTAGAAAAAAAAGAATTTATTGTACAAAAACATACCTCCAAAGTTTTCAAATCAGAACAGTCTTCATTTTTCAAATCATCCTCACGACCTGCCTCTTTATCGGCCGCATTCACATCCTAAATTAAATATCAATAAGCTTTAATGAATAGTTATTCATAAACTTGTTTTAGGTGATTCAAGAATGATGTTATTTAAGTAATTGTAAATGACATGCATATTTATGAAGATATTCATAAATAACATGTATTTTGCTGAAGGAAAAAATAGTATGTTTAATGTATAACTGATCATTATACATTCAAGTTAATGTATGAAGAAAAATGAAACTGTCCAAATTTAGTACATAAAAAATATTAGGAAAAAAAATACCAGCAACTGTTGCTCTTCAAGAATGTGCTGCTTATTAGATTCTTCATCACGAGACTCTTTTATATCGTTGAGTGATCCCTTAGCATAATCTTCATGCTGTATTAAAAAGAAACAACATTTGTTTTTGATATGGTAATTATGTAGAGTTATAGTAACACAACAACATAATTGACAAAAAAGTACATGTATATCCTCCTTATATGAACTCTCTTGTTTCTTGAATCCGTCTTCTTGACTTTGTTGTTGTTCATCAATTTTCTCCTCCTATATAACATGAATAATCTGAATGTATGAACATTTCATCAACGTTAGACAAAATATAATGAAATTTAATTGTTATACCTGTGATTGCTTATTTTCTTCATTCTTCAATGCTTTGACGACCTCAACAGGTATTTTTGATATTAGTGTAACTAGTTCAGCCATCTTTTCAGCAGACTTATAATGTAATGGAAAAAAAAAGTTAGCATAAACACATCATGCTATTAAAAAAAATAAAAAAGAAAGTAAACTTACACATTTGTTGATGTAATTCTTTATTTCATTACCATCTAAACTTGATTTAGAAGTCCCTTCTGACTGTGTGGAAGATCAAGGAACAGGCTTGTGCTGGTGACTCTGAGGAGACACACCAATTTGTCCATAATGATGATGTTGAAATTTGAACACACCAATTTCTCATTTATCTGCTGCATCCTTTTGCGTTTCACTATATAAACCAGACACATGATATACTGGATGATTACGTCCAGATGTATCATCATCCATCACCGCTGGACTGTCTTGCTGGAACATCACAATCTTTCTTCTCTTTAAATGTTGGTCAGGTGATACAGGCGAAGCAAAACCAACCTTTATGAGGATTTTCCGCGGTGATATAGTGCGAAAATCATCAAATTCTTCAGCAATGGTACCGACACGCTGTTGAAATTCATCTGTTGTCCCTTTCAACGTTCTAGCAACGGATGTTGAAGCAGAAGTTATTGGATCAAATATCTCAAAATCTTCAGAAAAGGACAAATTCAACCTACTAACTTCTTCGGTCGTAGGTTGTATATTCTTGTATGAATGCTGGAAAGAATAATTTCAAAATAAAATATTTGAACATAAATAAAATGACTTGAACAAACAAAATAAGTACAAAGTTAAACAATTACCTTACTGAACATGCCAAACATAAAAGATTCTTACTTAGGCCTTATACACTCCACAGACCAGTTTAGTATTCTTGGAATTACGTTTCTCCGACGGACAACAGATTTTTATTCTACCTCGGAGCAGCACTCAAACATCCAAACATTTAGAATGTGCGACATTCCACCTAATGAATATAACTGCTTTGCGATATTAAAATCCTTCTGCCAGGAACTCATTAACTTTTTAAATGTGACCTTCCCCCATGAAAAGTGAATGTACCGACCGTCTAAAAGTGCGCAACACTGATTGGTACTTCCTTATGCTGAGAAAATATAAATTTATGAACAAAGAACAATATCGTCAGGTTCAGAGCATCTTCAGCGTTATCAAAGTTTTTCATCTGCACACGTGTTATCAATTTTGACCTAGTTATTGCTCCTTTATTATCGAAAAAATACTTCGACATCAGGGCTGATTTTGATGACGAAGTATACATATAATCATTAATATTATCGGTATACTTAAGACCAATAATAATGACAAATTCAAGCATTGTGAATTTGAGGATTTCCCCTTGTACCCAAACATGAAGCTCGTCCTTATTATTCTTCAGAATTTCAAGCATGAGTAGACATTTTGAAATTTGTCATATCCAGTTGCACCGTGGCAAATCCAGAAATATGCCAAAAATCGTATTTCTAAATGCTCCTAAAATATTCTCTCCAAAATATTCCTTTATCTTTTCCCCAAAAGCACAGTTACATAAGCTCTCCATGTGCAATGAGTGTGGTGGGACTTTGTCAATTCGGTATTTCATTCCCTGAAAAAAAAAAAAACATAATTAGCTAACAGTTACATATTGTATGAGGGTCATTTATACTTTCAAAAACTAAATCAGACCCACATTAAACAACTGTTAGTCATGTATGAGGGTAACTTATACATTTACAAATAAACTGTTTTAATGTATAATAATTCAAGCCAATATATACATTACGGTAACACATGTATGAGGTTAACTTATACATCTCAAAATTAATATAAGTTGTTAGACATGTATGATGGTTACTTATTCCTTAACAAATAACTTGAATTAATGTATAATAAAATCAAACCCTAACCACTCTAGAGTTACACATGTATGATGGTAACTTATACATCTAACAACTTCTTATTATACTCTAAAAAAAACTACATCTAAACATGTATGAGGATAACTTATACACCTAAAATTTTCAAAGAGGACCATAATTAAACAACATATACAAACGTATGATGGTTATGTATACATCTAACAATTTATATAAGACCAAACATAAACAATAATTACACATGTATAAGGGTAACTTATACATATCAAAATTAATATCAGCCTTATTAGAATGTATAACCTTTAGAAAAATATTCCAGAACACCTACATTATACATTATTGTGATGAAAAAACTAATGTATCATGTCTTATTATACATATGTCAAATTATACCTAAACTCATAATAAATACCTTCGGAAGACGTGATCGGCCGAAATCATCAAACTTCTTTTTACTTGCTTTTGAACTAGACTTCTTCGATTTAGAAGCGGCCTTATCCCTCAATTTCTTCATTGTAACAAGGTCGTTTTTGTGCTTTGAGCGATTATCTGCGAATTTCGGATCCTGTTCATCAAATGTACCAGGAACAAATCCAAGTGGAATATCTTCTTCATTTGCATCTAGCTGAATAATTCTTAAACTAAAACTTGAAGGATAATTCATTACCAATTAAAACTATTTTAACTTAACAGTAGTATTAAATCGATCTACAAAATAAGAAAATCAAAGATCTAACTTGTACTATATGAAAAATAACGGAAAAAATGAACTACTTAACATGAATATGATTGAACAATACTATAATTTGAACATGCAAAAAAATAAAAAATGAAAACCCCCTGAATTGATAAAGTTGAGCAAAAAAAAATTCAAAAAATTAATGAAGTACATTATTAAAAACAATTAAATCTTGATAACTTACAATTTGATAACCACAAGGTAGAGGTTACTTCAAGTTTTCCGTAAAAGAGAGGTTTAAAAAATGAAGTAAAAGTCGGCTTAATAATGGTAGCATTAGCAAGTAAAAGACGGAAGTCAAAACCGATGTTTAACATTATAATATTTAGGAGACAGAAATTACCAAACAAAGGGATTTTTGTAATTATTTTGAAATTTGTGTAAATACTTTACCAATTGGGGATTTAATGTAATAATGTAACTTTAACTTGTGTATATATGTAATTTTTAGTTATTCTAAAGGACACATCTAAAATATGGGGTTTGTGATTTTCTTCTGGTCCAACATTCAGTATAAAGGAGATGGATATACATATTGTGAATGCATAAAAGACAAACTACGGTAAAACAATTCTATAGTAGGTTTGGTCAATTTATTTGAGTTAATTTTAGTATTACTATTTTTTTTTATTTTAAATCTTTAATTTGATTCATTTTATGAGACAATTATAAACCTCTGTTCATATAATTTGTATTTGTTATATTTGCATGTAAAAGGTTATACCATCATGATGCTTTGAGTATAACTTTTTCTTTTCTTTTCTTTTTAACTTTTCTGAATGATAGGTCAGTAAAGAAGGTATTGATGGGATTACACCTATAGAAACATCAGAAACTGTATTAATTGAATTTTACTATGTATTTTTTTTCAAAAGGAAAAGGTCCAAAAAGAAAGTGAGCAATATTTATTTAATGAATACTAAGCGCGCGCGCACACACATATATATACAAATATTTATATATCTAAATAAGTATCGATTTGCACTGTACCCAAATCATTGTTCGTGTTTGTAATTATTATAAATTTTTTAATATAATTTGAATAAATTATTTTACCTTTTTTAATTTTAATATATTTCCTTGAAATAAAAAGACAACTACATCATATTCACATATCTGTCTATTTTTGAAATATTACAAAACAAATTTTGTAGACATCTAAATATTTTAAATTTTACTTGCAAATTTGCCTTTCAATATAATTTTTTAAAATTATTGTCTTTTATTTTATACTTCTTAAGCAATTTCTTATTATAAATAAAGAAAATAAAGAATTTAAAAGACTAAATAAAATAATTTTTAAAGTATATATTAATAAGCCATAATAATGAATGTTAACTCTCAACCTAAAAAGGAAAAATTGTAATACTGAAGCTTAGGGTGTGTTTGGTATGATGGAAAATGTTTTCCTATTTTTCCTTCTTTGGTTGTAATAAAATATTGAGAAAATATTTTTCAAAATAACTCATTTTCCTCTATTTGAGGGAAAATGACTCCCCTCATGGGTCAAGGGAAGTCATTTTCTGAAAAATGACAGCTATGACTTATGCCCCCATCACCACCCCTCTTCCACACCCCAATAACACTCAAATTCGCATTACTCAAAAATATTTTTCACCGTATTTTGCTTCAATTTTTCACTGCTTGAAATAAAAAATAGTGAAGTCTGAATTTTCTCCTTTTCCAATGTTCGTTGAATGTACTGTTATTTTCATGTGCACAGAGGAAGACTTACCTATGTTACTTTTGCTAATTGCATATTCCATTTTGTCTTCGTTGTAGTTTGTTTCACAAAGTTGAATAAGCTTGTCGTTCCATTGTATTTCTATTGGTTGTAGTATCTTGAAATTGTTCTGACAAAATATTGAAAAGCGTCTTCTATCTCCTATATTTTTTAATTAGTAGTTGCTTAAAATTTAGTGACTTGTAATATTTTAGTACTCGATATTGATATAATTTGTTATGCGTAAATTAGTTCTTACAAATTGTTGAGTTGCTAGAAGTTGTGATAAACTAGTTAACAGTTAGTAATATTTTCTAAAATATTTTTTCACTCAAAATCAAACACCAGATAATATTTTTTTGAAAAATATTTTCTACTCACCAACCAAACACCATGAAATATTTTTCGGAAAATATTTTTCACTCACCAATCAAACATGAGAAAATAAGTAGAAAACCAACTTATTTTCCAGGAAAATTTTTTCTAGGAAAACATTTTCCATAGAAAATATTTTCCATCATATCAAACACACCCTTAGAGTATAATATAATAAATATGATGGACATAGGCGACCCATTTATTTATTTTTAATAGAATAAACTCATGATCTTACTTTAAAATTTAAATTTCATATTCAAGCAATTCTCATACAGCAAGGAATTCTTTTAAATTATTAGGTCAAGTTAATAGTTTTTTAAAATTTTGAGTAAATTTTTATTTTGAAATAATATAGAAGAATCATATTTCGATATAGATGAAAATGTTTACTCGAATTTTAAATTATAAGCACTTCAAACAAATTAGATTATATTGTAACTCAATTATTATGTTATGCATAGCAAAATTTATCTATTCTAATTTCTATATTTTGAGAACAAAGGATGAAAAATTCTTGCTTATGCATGCAACACAATAAAAATTAATTCAATGTTAAGTTAGAAAAAACTAAAGTAATATAAAACAATGGAAAAAATGTAAAAACAGGAGGGAGGGAGTGGGGGGGGGGGGGGGGGGGGGGGGGGGGGGGGGGGGGGGGAGATTTTGAAGATATAATAAAGTAATTAGATATTACGAATATTATTATTCTTGTTAAATTAAATTATCGAGATGTAAATAATAGCATAAAAATTTAAACTTAGAAAAAAGAAACAACATTAATAATCTAATAATGGAAAGTTGTGAGTAATATAATAAAGAAAAAAAATCAAAAATAATTTTTTTCATTACATTGTGGGATCGGGTTTGGGGGAGGAAGGGGCACATTTCATTGAGTTAAAAAATTATAGTTTTTTTTTTTCTTAAGGTAATATGATTTAACATAACAAGAAATCACAATTTGAAACATTGAAAATAATATTTTAATATTATTCGTGCATCGCACATGTACGTATACTAGTGTATTTTAAACATAAATGTTAAGTCATATTCAACCTCATGTAAATAGTAAATAATTTAGTTACTCTTAATTTTATTATTTCTACATATGAAAAAATTATTAATCATCATTTATGTAGTAGAGAATTATGAGGATTAACAGTGTGACTAAGGAATTTAACATAATTTGTGTAAGAACTATTAGGCGAATCCCAAGCATTAGGCGTTGGGCATGTTTAGGACATACAATTGAAATTTTAGGACGTAAGTCTCACAGATTTATATCACACACATAAGCTGCTAGGCGTTTTGCAAGTGCCCCGCCCTGGAGCAAACCCAAAGCAAGTCCTAACACTGTCTTTTAAGACACTGGTGACAGTAACTTACAAGAAGAGCATATATGTCTGCCAAATATTGTTGGCATCAACTTATTCTCAGTCATTTCCCAAAAAAATTTAAGACGAAAAGCAGGGTATGGGGAGAGTGCTATTTATACGACCTTCTTTAGAAGATTGTGGAGGTAAAGATATTCTTTTCGATAGATCTTCTGCTTAAGTAAAATTAAACATTAAATCAATATGAAAAGAAAGTACATTAGAGCAGAAGCCATGTCAAAATAATTGAGAAAAATATCGTAACAACAAACATAACATTGGATTGATTTCAATGTCATGTAATATCATAGGCTTTCTTTAGCAAAATTTTGCAATACAATCAAAAACGAAAAAATAATGTTGTTATAGAAATTTAATTCAACTGAATTTTTCTTTTCGGATCCATGATAAAGTCAGTTAGAAGATAATTAACTACCGCTGGACGCTGGTCATAATTTATTGGAAACAGGATTGACGATTTAGAATTAAAACTATAATTTTAATTATATACTCTAAATAATTTAGATATTTTTACTTTGTTCGTGTATATGAATCAAATATTTTTTACACATATATAAGCGACAATAAATTTTTTGATCATCCTCAGAGCCAAAGATTTTTACATCTTTGACGAATCATCTTACTACACATATACTTTTGTCATTTTTTAATTTTACATTCACTCCTTTTCATTAAATTCATTTAATGTGGCATCAATAATTGATGTAGCCGACATTGTATTATTTTTTTCATTTTATTTTATGTGTTCTTTTTTTAGTCCATTTTAAAAATACTACCTTACTATAATTAATAATAATCTAATGTTAATTTTTTTTTTACACTTAATGAGATAATTTACAATCACACAAAATAAATTAAACGGGACACTTTATAGCACTTTTTAAAACAAATAGCCCAAGTTTGAAAACTTTTCAAAAAGTGGTCAGTCGGATATACTATTTCCGCTTTATAGTCATTTCCTAATTTGGATCATTTTGATCTACGTAATCCATATACAATACTAATACAGTATTCAACTTGGGCAATTCAACCCTTTTAAAAATATTTTAATTTTTTTTTTTGCTATAAACTTTTTAACTGATCAAATATTTTATTTTTTTATTATTTAAAAATAATAATTAAATTATATAAAAATGATATAATTGTTAAATAGAATATGTATCTATATAAAATATATGTATAGAAATTGTATAGTTTTATCAAATATGTATATGTATAAATATATATAAAAATATATATATAGAAAGTGTATGAAAATTATATAATTGTTGTATAAAACGTGTAAAAAAAGGTAAAGTTATTGTATAAATTGTGTATCAAAACTATATAATTTTTGTATAAAATATTTACATGTATAAGATTTGTATAAAAACTATATAGAATGTGTATAGAAACGGTATAGAACAAACCAGTAAATTGAAATGGTTAGAAAGTAAAATTTAAATTCCATGGTCATTTTCATGGAAATAGTTTAATTTGAAGTGTCGTTTTTGTCCTTTCCCCTAATATAAAACGAAGAGAGTAGTAATTTTGTGGGCCTTTTCCTTTTCTTACTTTATTCCGTTTATTAATTTTCTTGGATTAGTTTATTTTAAGTTTTTAATTTATAATTGATTTTAAATATTTAATAATATTTGGGAAATTTAAAAAAAAGTGTTTCTAAACACTTCTTAGTAAGTCAAAAAAACTATAAATTAAAAATGCTTTACTACTATATATGGGAAGATTTTTAATTTTGATATTTTTTCACTTGATTTTTTTTTGGGTCTATTTTTACCCCTAAATAAAGGTTTTATGACATAAGTTCTCATTCATTTTAATAAATTTGAATTAATTATATGAGCTTTTTTTTAAAATTATACAAAAAGTGATGAGTCATAAAATAAGTGATAGTGTTGTAAAATTATTTATTCAACCAAACAAAAAATTTAACTAAAAATTTGTTGTCTTCTTTTAAATGAAAGTAATAATAAGAGAGAACCCTTAATGGTTTTTAGTACTTCCTGAGAATCTTTTTTTAAATCCTTTTTACCTTTAATTGAATCTTTAGTACCTTTTAAAAATTTTACCCATTGAAGAAAAACTACAAAATTTATTTTGTTGAATTAAATTTTTAATTATTTAATTTATGATATATTTATTTATAGATTAAATTTGTTTTTATGATCATACAATAATTTGTAGCATCAAATATGTTTTATATTATTTAAATAATGTACTTTTTTTAGAAAAATACGTTAGCCATAATTAGTGAGTTTAATTGAGAAAAAATAATGAAGTTAATTCAACATAAAACAAAAAATAATTTAGATCGTTAAAGACTTTAATTTTAAAATTTTTAGTAAAATAAAAGAAAAAGAGTTTTAGCGCATGCATTTGTTTGAAAAATAAGAGAAATCCTAAGTATATAAAAAAAATATTTTTTAACTTACAAATTTTTTTCACTCCCTCTATTTTAATTTATTTGTCTAATTTTGATTTAGCACAAATTTCAAAACTTAACAAAGATTTTTTAATATATGATCTTAAACTTAAGATATGTGGAAAGAACCAAGATAGTCTTTAATCTTGTAGTCCTACACGATTCTCAAAAAAGGGAAGAATTTTTTTAAAACAAACTTAAAAAAACTTGGACGAAAAAAATTAAAATGGATATGTGATTTAGTATTTTCAAAATATTAAAGATTATCTAACTACTTTTAATTAATATAATGTTACCAAAACAGACGAAAAGCAGGGAAACAACAAAATAAAAAAATCTTTACAAATATAAATGTTAATGCAATTTAGGCCTGGGCTTAGCACGGGTCAAATGAAACTAGTTTTGTTTATATTACTACTATATGTAAGTGTCATCACCAGTCACCTCTTGGTTGTCCTCCTTGCTTTCACCTGCTTCAGCTACTTCAATACGTGATTTTACTATATCACCCCTAATTAATTATTATAAATTATTTAAATATTAAAAAAATAATATTATTTAATAAAAAGGTAAATAATCATTATATTAAAAAATAATATTATTTAATAAAAAGGTAAATAATCATTTATGACATTTCTGTTTCAACTGCTTCAATCCGTAATTTTACTATATCACCCTTAATTAATTATTATAAATCATTTACACATTCAAAAATTAATAATATTTACTATAAAAAATAAATAGCCATTTATGACATGTCTACTTTAACTCGTGATTTTATTATATCACTCCTAATTAATTATTATAAATTATTAACATATTAAAAAATTAATAATATGTAATAATAAAATAAATATTTATGAAATGTCTATTTCAGTTGCTTATACCCGTGATTTTAGTATATCATCCCAAATTATTTTTTATAAGTTACTTACTTATTAGAAAACTAATGATATTTAGTAAGAAAAATAAAAATAGACATTTATGACATTTTTGTTTTAGCTGCTCAAACCGCTATTTTACTATATCACCCTAATTAATTATTATAAGTCATTTAAGTATTAAAAAATAATAGTATTTAATAAAACATAAAATGGAAATAAAATGATAAATTAACTCTTGATGTTTTATATTAACTTGGCGTTTTGTACGAGACCCACTTAAATTTTTTTCACAAGTATTTTCTTATAAAATTTTGTTATATCACTTGTAATTAATTATTATGAGTTATTTAAGACATAACTGTTTCGCTACTTCAATCGTAATATTTGGTTGACTCTCGAAATTATATCAGTGTCACTTAAATATAACTAAAAGAAGAAGTATTATAAATCACAATAATTAAAAACTTAAATTATTTTTAAAAATATAATTGACAATCAACGCTACAAAAGTTTAGACAAGGAAAGAGTATTATAAATTACAATAGCTAACAATTTAAAATATCTAGAAATATATATATTAAAAATATAATTGATTATCTAAATTTTATTTATGTAACATAAATTGAGACCAAATGAATACGTAAAAAATACTATAAACCACAATAATTAACAACTTAAAAAAAAATAAAGATATAAAATATTTTACGGACTCTCAAAATTATACCAGTGTCACTTAAATTAGAAAGGAAGAAAAAATATTATAAATCACAATAATTAAAAATTTAAATTATTTTAAATATATAATTGACTATCGATACCATAAAAGTTTGGATAAGGAGAGTGACATATATTAATTGCGAATTACATGAAAAAATATTATAAATTATAATAGTTAACTGTTTAAAATGTCTAAAAGAAAATAATCTGTTATATATTTTAAAAGTCTACATAAAAATATTATAAATTACAGTAATTAACAACTTACAAAATTTAAAAGACGTACAACTTAAATTATTTTACGACATATAAAAAATTTAATTGATTCGTTAAATACTAATTATTTAACGACATATAAAAAATTTAATTGATTCGTTAAATACTATCACACTCACATATATTGGGACAGAGGGAGTAACATATATTGTTTTAAAAAATAGTAGAAAATACTATAAATTACAATAATTAAAAAATCAAAAATGTGTAGAAACTTTATATAAAAAATTTAGTTGACTCTCTAAAATTTATTAATGTATATAAATTGAAATAGAAATAGCAAAATATGTTATCTGAAAATTATGTAAAAGGATTATAAATTACAATAATTAACAACTTAAAATATTTAAAAATAATACGATAATTTAAAAATATATTAAAAATTTCATTGATTCTCCAAATCTCATCGGTATCGCATAAATTGAAATAACAAAAGTAACATATATTATCTATAAAATTATAAAGTATTATACATCACAATATTTAATAATTTAAAATATTTAAGAATTATTCAAAAAAATTAATTAATTTTTAAAAATTTAATGATATCATATAAATTAAAATAAAAAAATAATTTATGTTTGGCCTGTACTTGAAAGGGCTCCATGCATCTAGTATAACATATATGATATGATCAAGTGCCAAACAGAATGTCACAAATTTATATTCAGATTACAAGACAAAACATATCTGTCCTAACAATCCTACCTATTACTGGGATGCGGCTCTTCTTGAATTTCGGGTCCAGTTTTTTTATTATTATCCTATATACTAAGTCAAAATATAGCAGCTTAATCAGACATGTCTGATGGACATGCTTGCTTAGCAAGGAGGGTGTTTTCGGTATTCTATATATTTAGTGCTTTAAGATAATTGTATTGATGGGTGGGTTGTTCCCTCTTACAGGGGCGTATCCGGAAGGCTGGGTGGGATTTTCTGAAAATTCCGTAAATCTCGTGCGAATTTAATATTTAAATAAAAAAAAATTTAATAAATATAAAAAATTATAAATTGAAAATTTATAAACATAATATATTGTTAATCTAGTGGTATAAATGAACTTATAAAAATTTTATTGATCTTTTGATTATGAGTTTAAATTTTTCTTAATTATTATTTTATTTTATTTTATTTTATTTTATATGAAAAATTCATAAATTTTAAATCTTAAATTTTTATCCACACATAATTAACTTTCTTTGCTCAGTTGTTTGTTGTACCTCTCCATGCAAAGCCTTCTTGCTACAGCTGTCGAAAAAAAACTGCTAACTCCCAGGGTCCTACACAAGAACAGCTGCTTTTTACATTTTATGCTTATTGTATATGCTTTGCGTTCATTTTTTTTTTTTCAGCCTAAGTTGCTGTGGTGATATTTTGTTTGGACAGTATATACTTAATTTGTCGGGGTCTATCGAAAATAATTTTTTTATTTTATCTGAGGTACTAGCATAATCTATGTATACTTTGTTTTTTTCAAACTTTACTATGCAAGAATATATCGGATATGTTATTGTTGTAATACTACATACTCTTCAAATTATATTTCGTTGAACTTCTTCATGACTTCTAGTAATTAAATATGGTCTTCATTAACTGATTTGTTATTGATAATTTTTCCCTCCGTGATCGACAATAGATTAGGAAAAAAGAATAAAATAACAACTAAAAAAAATAATGTATTCAATAATTACAAATCAATACATAAATTTGAAATGTTTAACTTAAGAGGGTGTTTGAATGAGTGTAAAAGCTGGTCAAAAGAGTTATTTTTTACTTTTTTGAAGTGTCTGACAACTTTAAATACTGCTTAAAAAGTCAAAAATTATTTTTTAAAAGTTAAAAGTGTTATGATATATATCAATTATAATGAATGTCTATCAAGATCTATTTGATATCTATCAGGATTTGATGTATCTGTCTTTTAGTGTGAAACTAGAAGTAAATTTCCCCTACAAATAGAAGGTTTCTTTCATTGTAAATCATTCCTCAAAAGAAATAAGAATTACTCTCTCTATTCTCTCTACTCTTCTTCTTTGTTCTTTATTATTTTATAATACATTATCAGCACGAGACTCTACCATCTCAAATTTGAAGGCTAAGGCTAAGGTATTTTTTTTTTTGTTATGGCTAACAATCTTACTGCGTGTGAGTTCGTTGCCCTTCAAAGTTCGGGCAAGAATTATATTTCATGAGTGTTAGATGTTGAAATCCACCTAGATGCTATGGGTCTTGGAGATGCCATAAAGAATGAAAATACAACATCTAGTCAAAATCGTGCTAAGGCTATGATTTTCTTGCGTCATCAAGTTCTGAAAATTGAATACCTTACTACTAAGGATCCACGCGTATTGTGGAATAGCCTAAAAGAAAGGTTTGACCACTTAAAGATGGTCATCTCCAAAAAACACAATATGAATAGATGCATCTGAGATTTCAAGACTATAAGTCTGTTCATGAATACAATTCTGTCATGTTCAGAATTTCTTCTCAATTGAAACGATATGAAGAGACGGTCAATGATGACGATATGATGGAAAAGAAACTCTCCACTTTTCATTCCTCGAATGTGCTGTTACAGCAGCAATATCGAGAAAAAGGTTTCAAAAAGTATACTGAACTGAGTTCTCATCTTCTCGTGGCTGAACAAAATAATGATTTGTTGATAAAAAATCACGACAACCGATCAACTGGATCTGCACCATTCCCTGAAGTGAATGATGTTCACGCTCACCATGCTAGGCGTGGAAAAGGTCGCGGCCCTGGTCATGGATGTGGTCGTGGACGTGGTCGTGATGACTAAGAAAGAAATCCCGTTCCGGGTGTTAATCATTCATTGAACAAACACTACAAAAAAAATTGTCAAATTACGAGGGTTAATTTTAAGGTTGCGGGAGTTTAAAATCCCCGCAAAATATAATTCTAACGGTTTCTAAAACCCCCACAATACGAGCCATCACAAACAAGTTGCGGCCGTTTTTTCTCGACCCCCACTACAAGAATATATACTTATAGCTACGATATTTAAGCCATGAATTTTAAAATTGTAGCTATTACCTATTAATAGCCACACAAATTTAAATTTTGTGACAATTTAAAAATTCGTCAAATTTTTTAGCCACGGAAGCTAATTTAACAAAGCTAAATCTTAATTTTTGCTACAACTCCTAACATTCATGACAATAATTACCTAAATAGCTACAATTTTTCTGCTACAGTAAAGTGTGGTGGCTAATTATAAGATTTTGCCACGAGATAAAAGTAATTGTAACAATAGTTATCCTTTAGCCACAAAAAAGTTATTTGAAACAAAATATTGTAGCTAAATAAATAATTTTCCTTCAAGTTGTAGAAACTATGGCAATAGTTAAATAAAATAATCATAGATTTTTTGCTATAGTAAAATTTTGTAGCTAATTATTAATTTTTTCCATGAGTTAAAATTTATCATAGTAATAATAACATCTTAGCCACAATAAATTAATTGAAGCAAAATACATATTTTTTTCAAGTTATAAAGTTGTGACTTTATGGTTATAATTATTTGTCAGTGGCTAAATGATATAGCCATAAAATTATTCTGTGATTTGATATGGTAGTTAAGAATTATTTTTTATGGAGTAAATACATAATTACCCCCCTAATGTTGGCCGAAATTTTCAAAAGGACATCAAAACTTTGAATTCGACCTATTACCCCACGATTTTTTTTTATTCCATTGCAAATATACCATTTTGGACCTCTGAGTGTATACACGCGCCACAAGGGCGTGAAAGGGCTCAAATTTAACTTTTTTGACCAATTAAAAGCTGCCATGTATAAATAATTGATCTATAATTTATATTTTTTTAAAAGGAAAAAAATTAATATTTCTTTATTTTTAAAAATTATTTCATAAACTCATCCATCCACCATTGTCTTCTTCCCCAACTTCTTCTTCATCACCATAACTCAACAACAACAACATCATCAATTACAACAACAACATCAATTACAGCAACACCAACATCAATTAAAGTAACAAAAACAACATCATCATCACCATAATTTTAAAAAGGAAAGCTGATGTACAATCTCCATTTTAATGGAGTTTTAAGCTCCATTTTAACGGAGGAAACTGGACGGGAGATAGAGGAGGGAGATGTTGGACGGAGTGGGGATAGAAGTAGGGGGTGGGGTGGGGTCATAAATAAATAAAAATGGAGCTTAAAGCTCTATTAAAATGGAGATTGCACAACAACTTTAAGCTCCATTTTAATAGAGGAAACTGGAGGGGAATGGGGGAGGGAGATGTTGGATGGGGTGGGGATGGGGGGTGAGGTAGGGTTCTAAATAAAATAAAAATGGAGCTTAAAGCTTCATTTTAATGGAGGGAATTAGATGCGGAGGGGAGGAGAAAGGTTGCTGTATGGGGTGGATGGGTGATAAATTAAATAAAAATAAAAAATTTATTAAAAAAATAAATAAAATATAAAATTAAATATATTTAACACATGGCAGCACCTGATTGGTGCGTGTATTCACTCTCTTTGTTGTGACTGAGATTTAGTAAGAATCGTGAGGTAATAGGTCGAATTCAAAGTTTAGGTATTTTTTTAAAAATCTCGACCAACATCAAGGGGGTAATTATGTATTTACTCTTTTTTATGATGGGTTGAAGTTTGTTGTAACAATATTGTTCATTAGTAGGCAAAACAATAAAAGTAAAATTTTTAAGATCATATGTCTATTCATCACATCAGTACACCGAAAAGCTTTAGTACCTAACCTATTTTGATTAGAATTTGATTTGACTTTTAAAATTTTATCAATGCCACATAAAGAATAGAAAAACTAATATATATTATTTGAAAATGATGTAAAAATTACTATAACTTTAAATAGTTAATAAATTATCTAATGCACATATTTATTTGTGTGTATGCAACTTTCTTTTTTCACTTTTACTTATTCATTTTTTCAAAATTGATGTTCACTGTTACTTGTATTTTTATTTGTCATTTTTAACTAAACAAAAATATACAATTATTTTTTGATCATGTTTTACTCTTAGCATAAATTGCTTATTTCATAAATTATTTTTAAGACCTAATTCTAAACATCAATTGATATGGGTATTATGATAAAATTTATTATAAGTTGAAAAATGGTAATTAGAATAATAATTTATTATCAATTTAACTATGTATTAAAAAGTGTGAGCACGACTGAGGTGGAATGTTTAAACTAACACCAGGTGAAACATAAGACTCGATCTTCATTTTG
Source organism: Capsicum annuum (assembly GCF_002878395.1). Classification (NCBI taxonomy): domain Eukaryota; kingdom Viridiplantae; phylum Streptophyta; class Magnoliopsida; order Solanales; family Solanaceae; genus Capsicum; species Capsicum annuum. The sequence continues at coordinate 142,537,845 of NC_061118.1, forward strand.
TGTTGAAAATTATTATTTAAGTTGGACCTCTTCTATAGAACAATATATTTATCGAGCTAGCTTAATAAATGGTAATTAGAATAATAATTTATTATCAATTTAACTATGTATTTAAAAAGTGTGAGCACGACTGAGGTGGAATGTTTAAACTAACACCAGGTGAAACATAAGACTCGATCTTCATTTTGTGTTGAAAATTATTATTTAAGTTGGACCTCTTCTATCGAACAATATATTTATCGAGCTAGCTTAATTAATTAATTAATTATATATATATATATATATATATATATATAAAGTTTCAAATATTATTCTTGATCAAGTGTTTTGAGAATTGTTATTTGATTCGAACTCATAATTAATCACTACTAACAAAATAAAATTTAAGCGTGAAAATGATAAATTCACAAAAATTTAATTGTTCTCAATTAGGAGGGAAATTGATAAATTTACAAAAAATTTCCTCTAATTGTATCACCCTACTTTTCTATATTTTTCTAATATAATTATATTATAATAATAATAATAATTTATTATCAATTTAATTATGTATTTAAAAAAGCACGAGCACAACTGAAGGTGAAATGCTTAAATTGATACCAGGTGATCAAATATAAGACTCGATCTTCATTTTGAGTTGAAAATTGTTATTCGAGTTAGACCTCTTCTATCGAACAATACATTTACTAAGCTAGCTTAATTAGAGATGTTAACCTTTCTATCAGTTCAATTTCACAATAATATCTTAATTTATAAGTTTCAAATATTATTTAATATATATGTCTAATATATTTTGGTGTAACAATAGGTGCTCATCATTAGATTTGATTCAGTTTTACAAATATATATATATATATATATATTCAAATATTATTTAATATATAGTAGTTATGTCTAATATATTTTGGTGTAACAATAGGTGCTCATCATTAAATTTGATTCAGTTTTACAAATATATATATATATATATATATATATATATATATATATTAATATCTTAATTTTTCAGTTTTCATAATAATATCTTAATTTTTAAGTTTCAAATATTATTCTTGATCAAGTGTTTTGAGAATTGTTATTTGACTTGAACTCATAATTAATCACTATTAAAAAAACAAAAAAAATTTAAGTGTGAAATTAATAAATTCAAAAAAATTTAATCGTTCTCAATTAGGAGAAAAATTGATAAATTCACATAAATTTTCGTCCAAACTTTTCCCCTCTAATTTCATGCCTAAATCACCTCATTAAATTGAAGAATTTACAAAAAATTGCCTCTAATTTAAAAAAAACCTGATGATGTTCAAATTTTAAAAGAAACCACACATAATTAATAACACCAAAATCAAAATAAAAGCAAAAAATTTCCCTCCAAACTTTTTCCCTCTAATTATTTTAGAGAAAAGCTCAAATATGTCACTGAACTATCAGAAATAACTCATTTATGCTGTCAGTTAAAAGTTGAGCTCATTCATGCCATTGTATATAAATACACTTTCGTATCCTACTCTGCAAATCCCATGACCATTATAAAACCAGCTCATCCATGCCATTACTTTTTAACGGTGGTTTTCAAAAACAGCTTTGCCACGTGGCCTTTTATTAGAGGTCCACATCATTAATTAAAATAAGCAAAAAGGTACAAATATGCCATTGAACTATCAGAAATGGCTCATTTATGCCATTAGTTAAAAGTTCGGCTTATTCATGTCATCACTGTTATAAAATCAACCCACCCATGCCATTACTTTTTAATGATGGATTTTTTAAAATAACTTTGTCTCGTGGTCTTTTATTATAAGTTCACGCCATTAATTAATAGAAATCAATATTAATTTCAAAATATTTGAAATTAGTTAGTATCGAGATTATTTATTCAAGCATATATTTCATAATGATGGGAGAAGTTATCACATATACTTGGCGGGATGATTGGAATAACAAATTTCTTTTAAACCGTTATTTGAAAAGAATTTTTTCACAATGTATGCTCCACTAATTCGTGATGGGAGAAGTTATCCTATATACACGGCGGGATAGTTGGGATAACAGACTTCTTTTAAGCCGTTATTTAGAAATGATTTTTCAATTAAGTATGCTCCCTAACGTGATGGGAGAATATTGGAGAAGTTCTATTGGTATGTCTCTTTCTTTTTCTTGTTTGCCCTAATCATTCATTGACTTATTTTCTTGCAACTTCGGAGTATATATTGGAGTCACTAAAATTAAAATGTAGGATAGAATTTTTGAGGTTTCTCTTTATAATGATTTAGAATCAACTAGATATAGCCAAAGGATATACATTAATCACTATTTCTTCTGATCAGAAAAATAGTTGTTGTAGTTGTAGGAAAAAAAAACTTTAATGGATGTGGGTTGGGTTATGTTAAATGAACCGTTTGTTTTTAATGGATCTAAGATATTTGAAATTAATATTGATTTTAATTAATGTCGCGAACCTTTAATAAAAGGCCATATAGAAAACAGCCTTTGAAAACTCTCCATTAAAAAGTAATGAAATGGGTGAGCTGATTTTATAACGACGATGGCGTGAATGAGCTGAACTTTTAACTGATGGTATAAATGAGTTATTTCTGATAGTTCAATGGCATATTTGATCTTTTTTTTTAATTTTAATTAATGACGTGGACCTTTAATAAAAGGCCATGTGGCAAATCTGTTTTTGAAAACCACCGTTAAAAATTAATGGCATGGATGAGCCGATTTTATAACGGCGATGACATGAATGAACTAAATTTTTAACTGACGGCATAAATGAGCAATTTCTGATAGTTCAATGACATATTTGAGCTTTTTCCAATTATTTTATACCTAAATTACCTCATTCTTTTCCTATATTACTAAGTCAAAAACCTAAAAAAACTACTAGAAAAAAGTAAAAATAATACAAACCTCACTCTCTTCTTTCACTAATATCTCAACTTCAACTTGGAAAATAATACAAACCTCACTCTCTTCTATCACTAATATCTCAACTTCTCCAATCACATTCAAGGTAAATTACACATATTTTTCTCCACTTGCTTTTCATTTTAATTATTATTTTCAGTTTTATCTTTGATTGTAAAATCCATTATTTTCAGACCTATTGGATTGATTGGTAACAATATTTTTTTCAAGTTTTATCTTTATGTATTGTAATTGAAGTTTGACACTTCTAAAAGTTGCCTGTGTTGTCTTGAAGTGGCCCCTTGCTGTGTTTGAATGGAATGGGACTGATAAAGGGAAATGGATATCTTGTGGGAAATATAATGGGTATGGGGTGTGTTGTTATTGATTTTGTTTAATTTGAACTCAAATTATGAAATTCTGGTGTTGTTGGCTGAACTTGAATGATTGATCTATAATTCCCAATATTTTGGGAGAGCTATCACCTCACCGTTTTTTACCGTTTTTGCTTAAATTAAGTTAGTAAAGTGACACCTGTAACTTGTTTGATAAGTTGCCTGAGAGACAATTTTATTTGTGTAACCGGTTTTAGTTGTCCCAAATGGATTCAAGATTAGGTATAGATTACCATGTGCCAGTGTTTTATCCTCAAGTTATAGTGTTCGTAAAACAACTAGGTTGAGATGGTAGTTACCTGTAAATAAAGCATAGCATAGTACCTGCTAAAAAGGCACGGGGGGGAGCAACTGTCAGCAAAAAACACACTTCACCAAACTATGAAACAGGAATGCACCAGACCAAGCTATGCAAATGATAATGCCAATACTAAGTAACAATGATGAAAATATGATGAGAATAATGATTACATTATCATTTTAAAGCAACAGAACAATAATAATAACATTGTTGTATCCTGATCCATTAGCAGGATACGAGTAAGTGCAAATCGTTATCTAAACATAGCAAATGCCTCAAAGAACTTTAAAAAATTTCATACTTCTTTGATCTATTTTCTTGTTTCTATGAACCATCTTCCCCGAGAAATATTAACTATATACAAAATTATCAACTAGACCTGTTTTTGGCAATAATTCAAAACAGAACAAGCTTCTAAACCTTTTTAGTAATTAAGTTACCCACTATTACAGGTAGCTAGATCAAAGTCAAATATTTTAATAGTAGCTCCCCAAGGGTGAAGTTGTGTTTTGGTTGACAGTAGCTCCCCCGTGCCTTTTCAGCAAGTAACATGCTTTACTTTATTTATAGGATAAATGCTTTACTTTGTTTCAACTCATATTCATGTAAGCAATTTATAATCAACTTAAGAGTATTAGTCTTACCAGAACAATATATAAGAATATCATCGGTATGTATCATGATTAATTTGAGGACCTTGTTTTTGCATATAGAATTCATTAAATCTATGATCTGCCTTAACTATCAACAACTATTTATCAAGGCGATATTTCAGATTAAAAAAATAAATAAATTGATAATTGAGGTATATTTTGATAAATTAAATAGTTGACGATAATTCGAATAGAAAACTCACACACTTAATAATAATTTAGGTATATAACTCAAAAAGATGGGATACTTTAGAATTTTAGAGTTTAGTCTAAATGTTTTTCATAGCTATATAATCTCTTTGTACATTTTGATTATTATACTAACCTAATGGGAATGGGTTAATGGACTCTTCATCTCTTATGGAATATGTTTCCATTTATTGTTGTTGAGTTGTATCCACTTTTTTCTTATAGTTCTTATAAAATTAGCTATTTAATATTTACAATATATTTGTACTAATGAAGGAGTTCATATTTTTGTAGCCTACTAATATAGATCATTGCAGGATCAATTTGGCCAATTAAAAGAGCAGCAACAAAAAAGAGAAATTACTTTGAATGATGATTGTATCTTTGTAAAAGTACTTGAAACAGAAAAAGATGAATATCTTCGAGCATATGGTCCTGAAAATAATCTTACTGAATACTTTGGTTGAAGATCAACAAAGGTACGACTCATAAAATAATTAGAATCAACCAGAAAAGAATCAAATGAGCGTATGGAAGAAGTTAAAAAGGGAGGTTGATAAAAAATTAAAGAAATGGAGAAAGAAACAGATAACAAGTTAGTAGAGTTGAGTAGAAGATGGAAAGAAAAATTTCAAATGATGACTGCAGCTCAAGGTTGACAATCAAATAATGCAAATCTAACTGTAAGTACTTATTTGTATTATTTATATCACTTATCTAGTAAATATGTAATTTCTTGAAGAAAATATTCACATTAATAGTTAAATTTAACATTTAAGCAATTATTATATTTTATCATTTTCTTATTTGATTGTTTTAATTGTTATTGCAGCTTGTGAAGGAGGGACGAAAGAATCAAGATTGTCAAGTACTTGGACAACCATTTTCTTTTGTTAAAGCATGTGCGTTAAATGATGTTTTATTGTTTTAAATAATTTTGTTAAACTTTTGTTAACTCTTTTCTTTAATTTATTGCATTATTACATGATTTAAAATATTCTGCTATAATTTTTATAAATTTTATGTCATTCCTCAACTACATTTATAAATTACTAGCTATAATGTTTTAAATTTATAGCAAAATATGTATAGTTATCACAAAAATAATAATACCTTTTCATAGCAAATGAATTTTTTTTTGCTATAATCTATAATCTGTGACAAAAAAAATACGTAAATTTAACTATGATATTTTGAATTCGTAGCTAGACATACTTCTTACAACTGCCACATATCAAGAACGTGGCTAAAAATTTAGCTTTTCATAGCAAATATAGATTCTTTTAGCTACAGTGCTTTGTAGTTCATGGCTATAAATATGAATTCTTAGCTACAATATGAAAATATTTGTAGTAAGTATTTTAATTTATAGCTATAACCTTTTAATTCGTGACTAAATATGAGTATTGTTGCCACCAAACTAAATCATAGAAATAGCCATAAAATTTAAATCTGCGACAAATAACTTAAGTGTTTTTGCGACAATTTGACATCTCATGGCTATAATATGAAAATAGCTACACATTTTATTTGTCGTGACAAAAGAACATATACACTTGCTACAAGTATAATTTTTGTGGCAGAATTTTTTAACCTTCATAGCTACAACACATTTTTTTTGTAGCAATAAGTATAAATTCTTAGTCACGTATCATGTAAAGTTTCTAGCTAACTTTTAGCAACGCCACATCTTGTTACGAAAGCTACGGAAATAAATATTGTAGCTAAAGTGTTTAGCCACAAAAAAATTCATATTTAGCTACGGTAAATTTTATAGTAATATATATCTTTTGTTGTAGTGCACCATAATTAATTTGCGGGAGTTATTTTGCAGTGGTTGCCCCTCGTTGCTTTAAATTTAATTTTTTTATAATAAATTTTTATTTAAAAATTGCGGGGGTTTAAAACCTCCGTAATTTATTTATTTATATATAAAAAAATTAGTGAAACCCATCAATTTTCAATAACAAATTATGAATTTTAATTTTAGCTCAAATTTAATTGTTCCTTCTAGGCATAACCTACAATTCAATATTTATTTAATCCATATATCATTAACACAACATGGCTAATTAAACATTGTAATTCACAATCATCTCAAAAATACATTGAACATTAAACTTCAAACTTCAAATTTCAACATTAGCATCTTCAAACTTCAAATTTTCAACATTAACTACTATCTTCAAATTCCAACATCAAATTTAAACCCAAAATCTTCAATATTCTAAGATTCGCTCCAACCACACAAGACATCATCATAATTGAATATGAAGATAATTTGCAACGAAATCAACGACTATCATTAAGATCACTATCATCAAGTGGTCTTCTTTGCATTCATGAGCGAAATGGGTCCACTAGCCGCATCACTTGGCTAAATAAAAATGCAAAGTAAACCATATCAATACGCAATGTGTGTTACGATTAATCAAAGGAAAAAGAATTATGAGAAGGATAATCTGCCTTCTTTTTCTATAGGATCTGATATGGAAAGTATAACGAAAACATTTATTCAGACCATCTCTTAAAGCTTTTCGTCGAGCAAGTAGTAACAAAAGGCTATCTCATAATTCAGAATCAACATACCTGGCAATATTTACTCCTCCCAGTGCTGCAGTTACCAAAATAATAAAAAGAAAGGGAAGTCCTATCAGTGCATAGTTTTTCCTCCCTCCTCTCCCTCTAGGAACTTCGCTTCTTACAACACGCGAATATCCAACTGATAGCAAAACATCATACGTCTTTCTAATTAGATCAACGGTTAATCCCATGTGGATACGATAAAGAGCTTATTATACAGTAGCTTACCTCCATGTTCACCTTTTCATCTAGCACCTGTAATTTAAATTTAAAGTGAGAAAATAAACTCAACTAAGAGAAGTAAGGAACAAATAAAACAAAATGTAAGAATTGGGGGTAAGAAGGAGGCGAGGGAGCGGCGTCGGTGTTGGTGATGCATTTCTCCGACTGGTTTGGCGGTGGTGGCTCGGATCTGAAGCAATGAAGACGACTACGGTTGGGATTTCATTGGTGGTGGAGAGGAGGAAAGGAAATGGGTCGTGTGGTCGCCGACGACAGACATGATGGAGAGAGTAAGAGAGATGAAGAGAAGGTACATAGAGAGAGGGTCGGCTGGTGAGGACAAAAATGAATTAGAGTTTAGGTTAATAGGGATAAAAAAAACAAAATGGTGATGGGATCTCAGCTGTTGGATCGATTTTGATCAACGGCTGAGATTAAAGTAATTTTAAAAAAGGGTTAAACAATAGAATAATATCAAATTGGATAAAATTGATATTAATTGAACACAAATTGGCTAGAAATTAAATAAACTAGGAAAATTAGTTTAAATCAGGCTGTTATTTAAATATAATAATATAATCAGATATCGCTATTAAAATAGGCAACACAGGTAAAATTAAGATTGCGTAAAAAGAAAAAAATATTTTAGAAAATTGTCGTTAATAATGAATTAGTTGCAAAATAATAATAATAATAATAATAATAATAATAATAATAATAATAATAAATGAAAACTAGACAATGTATTTATAAATTATGAGTGTGCATATTTGTAAAAAAATAATTTAATAAATATTAATAAATTATAAAAATAATATAAAAATTATAAAAATAATTTTTACATTTTAAATCATGAATGTGACACGTCCAAAATCTGATTGGTGCAAGAAAAATGTATAAAAATACTAACATTTAAAATTAATAATTTTGCTAAAGTAGCAGCCTAAAAGGAGCATCAAGCGGTCAAAATTGGGTGTCAACAAGAGGGATAGGGTTTAATCCAACCATTAGCTCAATTGATCAACGACTGAGATCTAAAGATTAAAATTTTGGTCTAAATTTGAATGGAAATTGAAATTGAGTCCAATTAAATATAATTTGAACTAGAATTGTAATAAATTAGACAAAATTATACTAAAATTATTATAAATTGACAAAATCAGGTTAGAAAATAGATAGATTAAAAAAATAAATTGATTAAAATCATTGATGTGATATGTCGTTATTTATTTGATATCAAAATAATACGTAAAAAATATTAATGTTAAAAATTAATAATTTTTTTAAAAATAGCAGCCTAAGAGGAGCATCGGGAGGTCAAAATTTGGTATCAACAGTCAAAATGAGCATACACTGTACAATTATTGTTGTTCAGTGTTAAGCTTTCAATTCAGAGTTTTATACTTATAAACTCTTACTTCATGAACTTAATACCAAGGGGTAGTATGGAAAAAAAGTAAAAATTATCTTACAAATATATCAAGGGTACTATTGATCAAATATGATGAACGGTTGAGACTAGCATTGAAAAGTTGAATTAAATTGAGATTAGAAATTGGGTTAAAAAAGATTGAATTGGGGATTTCGATTGAGTCAAATTAAAATCAATTGACATAAATTGAGTATAAAATGGCTAGAATTTAAATAAATTAGAAAAATTAAATTGAACTAGTTTGATATTTAATAAATATAGTAAATATATAAAATTAATATTAAAAATAAATAAAATTATTATTTTTAAATTAATTATAATTAAATTATGTAAATAAAATTAATGATTTCAATCGCATAATAATGTCAATGCATTTCGTATACTACAAACAATTTTTCATTCATTAATTTTTGAAAACTGTATTATATATATAATAATACAACGTATTAATCTGATGAATTATTGGTTAATTAGCTTCATTATTAATATATATATATATATATATATATATATATATATTTGATTGACTATCAACTTCAAAATATGTACTCTATATATCACATACACGAGTATATTACCTCGTAATACAACGTATTTCATATATACTCTGATGAATTATCGTTTAATTTAACTTATATTATTATATTATAACTTCAACAATATATTATTACCTTAATCAATTGACCTTATGATATCAATGTATTTAATATATAATTGAATACATTTAATTTTTTTAAATATAAAATTATTATTTAATAGTAAATTAAAAATATCAAATATCGACAAACATAGTTGTTTTTATAAAATTAATTTTTATTTATTTTTAACAAAAGCAACACTGTCCGTCGCTTATTGTAAAAATATAAAAAAATAAAAATAATTTAAAATTGCAATGAATAGCGTCACTTTTGTAGAATTAATATTTTAAAAATAAAAAAATTATAGGAACGCAACAGATGTCTTTATCTGTTTGGTCATTTTCAACAGATTGCTCATCTTTTGCAACATCTTAGTCATCTATTGATTCATATTAAGCCACTTTATTAGTAATAACTAAATTGATTTAACTAGTATTAATAAGTTCAATTACTGTTTCAATTAATCTCATGGTAATTACACGATCAACTAAGTGTGTTCGTCCTGAGTAGAGTGATCAATTGACCAATTTTATTTGAAATGATTCAAACCAAGCCATAATTAGAAATAACTATATTGATTTAACTAAAGTTAAAGATGAATTAGTAAGTTCACTTACAATTTCAATTAATTTTATAGTAATTACATGATCAACTAAGTGTTTCGTCTTAAGTAGAATGATCAATTGACCAATTTGATTTGAAATAATTAAAATTAAGTAATTATTAGTAATAACTAAATTGATTTAAATAAAATTAAAGATAAATTGATAATTTAATTATGATTTCAATTAATCTCATAGTAATTACATGATCATCTAAGTGTATTCGTCTTGAGTAAAGTGTTAATTGACCAGTTTTATTTAAAATGATTCAAATTAAGACATTATTAGTAATAACAACATTGATTTAACTAAAATTAAAGATGAATTGATAAGTTTAATTACGATTTCAATCAACATGTTGCAATAGATGAGTAATCTGTTGCAAAAGACTAAACAGTTAAAGACATTTGTTGAAAATGACCAAACATATATAGACATCTGTTGCAACAAATGACTAACCTGCTGCAATAGCTAACTCATTTATTGAAAATTATCCAACAAATATAGACATTTATTGCACCAGATGACTAAATTATTGCAACATATGACTCATCTATTGGAAATTATTAAATAGATAAGATATATGTGAACTCAGAACCAAAATGAGCCACAAAATTTAAAAAGTGACTAAAATAGGTCACCTATTTAAAAAGTTACCAAAATAGGCTAAACGTAATAATTTATTACGTTTTTATTTTTTTCTTAACGATCAATTAACAAAGTTGACTTTTACAATTTCTTACGTTTTACATTTTTTTTATAAAACGTAAATTTTTTACGTTTTATAAAAAAATATAAAATGTAAGAATTTCTTATATTTTACACGATGACCGAGGAAAAAATGCAATGAATTATCAAATCAATTAAAAAGATACTAAAAAATGAGTTGTTCAACATAACAAAAAGTTACGTTCTTAATTTTTTTATAGTAGTGATCCCCTACCCACAGTTCCTTTTTCCACAAATGTCCCATCACTTCTACTTTTTTCTCTTTTTACATATAATAATTACAAATTTTTTGATTAGTTAAATTTATTTATATTTTACATGTAGTTCAAATAATTTATTTTTTTCTATGTGTAATAAATTTTTACGTTTTACATAAAAAATTTAAAAATAGAAGTATCAATTACCTCGTTAATTTAACAATTTTCTTATATTTATTCTATATAAAAAAATAATCACTTCTATCCTTAATTATCCGATTTCTCTCTAAAAAAGATTACACTTTTGAGTTTTCCTCTACTCCAAAATAGTGAAATGTTGAATTATCGTTGATCAAATATGCTACTATATACAATAATTATATTTTTTTTGGTGTGTTAAAAATATGAAATTAATTTTTTCGGATAGTGATTCATCGTAGTTTTTGATTAGTGTTTCGATTAGGATATTGAGGAGACTCACATGCACAAATACGTTTCATATTATAATTAATGGAGTAAAAAATCACAATTTAATTTAGGAACACTCCTAAATTAATATAAGAAAATATATTTTTTTAGGAACACTCCTAAAAAATTATAATTTTTGTATATAGTAGCATATTTGATTGACGATAATTCAACATTTCACTATTTTGGAGTAGAGAAAAACTCAAAAATATAAATTTTTTTAAAGAGAAATTGGATAATTAAGTATAGAAGTGATTATTTTTTGATATAGAATAAATATAAGAAAATTGTTAAGTTAATGAGATAATTGATACTTCTTTTTTAATTTTTTTTATGTAAAACGTAAAAATTTATTAGAAAAAATAAATTATTTGAACTACATGTAAAATATAAATAAATTTAACTAATAAAAAAATTCATAATTATCATATGTAAAAAGAGGAAAAAGTAGAAGTGATGGGACATTTGTGGAAAAAGAAATTGTGGGCGGGGGACCACTACTATAGAAAAGTTAAGAATGTAACTTTTTGTTACGTTGAACAACTCCTTTTTTTAGTACTTTTTTAATTGATTTGACAATTCATTGTATTTTTTCCTTGATTATCGTGTAAAACGTAAGAGTTTCTTACGTTTTATATTTTTTTTATAAAACGTAAGAATTTCTTACGTTTTACAAAAAAAATGTAAAACATAAAACATAAGAAACATTTTTGTAAAAGTCAACTCCGTTAGTTGACCGTTAAGAAAAAAAGTAAAAAACGTAATAAATTATTACGTTTAGCCGATTTTGGTAACTTTTAAATAGGTGGCCTATTTTGGTCACTTTTTTAATTCCGTGACTCATTTTGATTCCGAGTTTGATATATGTTGAAAAACAATTTAAAATAATAAAGCTCAAATATTTTTAGGAGAACTCAAACATTTGTCCCCCTGTCTAAGGTCTTGTATTAAAGACTTGTATTCAAGTTTAATTAAAGTAATTTAGTTATTATTAATATTTTCTTAATTTGAATAAACAAATGATTAACCTGTTATAAACATCTGTTGCAATAGATGACTAACTTGTTGCAACAAATAGATAATCTGTTGAAAAATAATTAAAATACTAGGGAACTCAAATATTTTTAGGAGAATACAAATGTTTGTCCCATTGTCGTAGAGACGTCTTTAATTTTAGCTAAATCAATTTAGTTATTACTAATAATTGCTTAATTTGAATCAACAGATGACTAACATGTTGCATCAGATGATTCATCTGTTGAAAATTATCAAACATATAGAAAATCTGTTGTAACAGATGGGTCAACTATTAGAAAGCAATTAAAATATTAGGGAACTTAAACGTTTTTAGGAGAACTCAAATGTTTGTCCCCTTGATTCTTTTGCATTTGATGTATGGTATATTATTTTTGTTTTCTTTACCTGTTTCATGAAATTTTTCATGTGTTTTACTTATTCGTTGTGCCCCTGTTGAAATTTTTTAAAAAAATTTTAGGTCAAATTTTGTTCGTATATCACTTGGACATTACTTCATAGCTTATTTTGTAAGTAAAATTATAATTTTTGTTGAATTTCTTATTTGGTGTATCTGCTACTGCTACAATAGATAGAACCTGCAACATGAATCCAATATATGAGTCATCTATTGCAACAAGTGAGTAATCTGTTGCAATATATGACTAATCTGTTGCAACAGATGACCCATATGTTGGATTCATATTACAACACTATAAAACAAATCCAACTGATGAGTAATCTGTTGCAACAGATTAGTCATATATGTTGCAACAGATTAGTCATATATGTTGCAACAGATTACTTATTTGTTGCAACAAATTAGTCATACATGTTGCAATAGATTAGTCATATATGTTGCAACATATTACTAATCTGTGCAACAAATTAGTCATATATGTTGCAATAGATTACTAATCTGCGCAACATATTAGTCATATATGTTGCAACAAATACTCATTTGATGGATTCACGTTACATGTTTTATCCATTATTAAAAAACAGCAGTAGCAGATACATGCAGATGAGAAATTCAACTAAAAATTAACAAACATTAAAAAAATAACAAAAAACATAAAAAAATAACAAACACCAACAAATCAAGTTCCTCATTTTCATCATAACTTAAAAGCCCTAATTTTTTACTTATGAAAATCGAAAAGAAACGATGAAGAACTCGAAGTTGATATCGCCGGAGAATGTTGTCACGTCGACTGACGGTTGAAAGTAAAAAAGGAACGAGCAAGAACTCAAAACTATTTGTTGCCAGAGGTTGAAGTTGCACAAGATTGAAGGAAGAAATTTGAAAAGTTGTTGGTTGGGAGAAGTTAGAGAGAGAAACTATCGAGAGAAACAGAAAAAAGAGAGATTGATTTGCAGAGGGAGGAAAGTTTTATGGGTGTGGGTTAATTTGTATTTTTGAAAAGATTAAAAAGTTTAGAAAATATTAATCAAGTCCACAATTAACCTAATCAAGTTTTTTAATTATGTTTGACCCTTTAAATTGGTCAATGTCACCAATCCTTCATTCAAGACTTAAAAGACACATTTCCTTCAATTTTCTCAAGAGTCCTTATCTTTTTGTTCTTTTATGTCATGTTTGCCTAGTTTTCTATCATAGTTAGAATAATTTTCTCAATGAAAAATATTTTATCATTAAAAATAATTACCATAAATTTAGGAGTTTAACTATAATAAGAAAACCTTTCCTATTTAATTTTTTAATTTAATGTTCTTAAACTAATGAAAAAAGTATTAATTATCATTAATTCTGATGACTTCTAATAAGGAAAGATTTTACCATAAATGTATTTAATTAATTTTCAACTCTTAAATATTAGGAGAATATAGAGAAAAGACGATTTTATCTAAAAGAAAGACTTTTAATGAAGGGTAAAAAGTTCAACATTAATATATACTCGATTCGTTGCATAAAATTTTTAGTTAAAGATGTATTTACTAAATCAACCTTATTAATGATTTTTAAAACTCAAAATTAACTACTATTATTTTATTAAGTTACTTAATATTAAAAGTAGAAAGAAAAAATATAATAAAATATTCTTTATTTCATAAATTAAATAAGTAAATTGAAACAACTATTTTTATTATGAGCCAAATAATATGGAATGGAGGAGTATATATGAACTCAAAACACTCTTTTTATGTGGAAATTGAAATAGTACTGAATTTTTCACCAATATGCTTGAATTTTTTTTTAGAGAGAATTGTTCTCTATATAACTAAAAAACAAAGTTAATTTACAGTGAATGACCAAATCAAATTTTGAGCTATAAAATGTAAAATATATTTTTAACTATTTAAATATAAAATATATTTGCTAGTTAAACTTTTTGTGTAATTATTCTATTCCCTTTTGCTTTTTTTTCGATTTGAATATGTTGATGTGGAGTGACTTTTCTCCCGTGATTACAACATTATTGATGATGTGGACACTAAAATAACTGATCAATGTTTGTTGGAGGGAAATCCTACCAACTCCCATTAGTTTTTTTAATTCCAAATTAGGAATGAGATTATAATGAGGTTGGTAACAAATTCATGATTAGTAAGGCGGTTCATCATTCATGATACAGTTCGACTGGTTAATTTTTAAAATTTATACATCATAATAATATTTTGATTATTTTATTGTGTATAATTACGAATTGTTTTTTTTTTTCCAAAATTGTCCCAATATATTATTTTATATACTCCATTCGTTACATATTACTTGACTCCTATTAATTTGAACACTCTTTAAATTTTTAATTAAAGATGTATTTACTAAACCAACCTTATTAGTGATGTTTAAAACTCAAAATTAACTGCTATTATTTTATTAAGTTACTTAATATTAAAAGTAGAAAGAAAAAATATATTAAAATTCTCTTTATTTCATAAATTAGATAAGTAAATTGAAACAACTATTTTATTACGAGCCAAATAATATGAAACAGAGGAGTATATATGAACTCAAAACACTCTTTTTATTTGGAAGTTTCCAAAACTTTTTATATTTGCTCTACTACAAAATTTATTCTACTGCTAATATGCAATACACAATTTTAACAACTTTCTAGAATTAAAACTCTTGATTGTTCATGGATCAAATTTACTTTTTATTGCACCCAAACGTATACGTAAGTGTACGTGGTCTCACCAAGTAATATAATGATGTTTTACAAGTTAAGTGTCGATTCCTCAAAGACTTGTGTTAACAACTATCGTAGACTAGTCCAACTATTAAGATTAACTCAGTGCTAACGTAACCAAAAGTAATTGTAAGTTAAAACTAAGAATAAACTAAAAAATGCTATAAAGTAAAGGATTGAACAATTATGGGGAAAATCTTTGGGTTAAGGCACTGCGAACAATCCTATTAAAGCTATAAACTTCGTTGGTTAGATTGATTATCTTGGTTGTTGGTTCACGGGTTTCATACTATGACTATGGCCTTCCAAACCTCTATTCAATTATCTAACTTAGTCCTACAACTACATCGTTGAACGGGGATGCTAGAGCTAAGTTAAATACGTTCATATTTCATACCGTACTTGAACCAAATAGAGCACATACGTATATTCCTATCCTAATTGTAAATTTAACTTCATTCAATTGGAAAATTACAATTCTATTCTATCTATCCCACGTTCTATCCTCTTGTTCCTCCTTTCTGGTTCACAATATGATTATTCATGTATTATAAAGGTTATGAATCCTTAAAATAGTGATAAAAAGGATAAATAAACAACCAACATTGATAAGCAATCATAACCAAGTCAATTCATAACAATAATACTCATGTTCTTGGCCTTAACCCCAGAAAAGGACGTTTAGCTGATCATGGACATAACTGTAATTACAACGAATGAATACATGTTAAAATTCATAAATAAACCAAATTAATGGGAAAAAAAATCCTAATTAAAGTGTTATCCAGTCTCCCTTCAAGTTCCAAGATCGTCCAAGGTGTCTAAGATAATGTTCAAGTGTCCTATTTATACTTGGACCAAAGCTGCCAATTTTAACATAGGGGCGTGCCACGCCATTATCGCGTGGCCTAGGGTCCGTGGCATGCCACTATCACGCCAAGCTACTGCAATTGGTCATTTAGGATTCTTACAAGGGTGTGTCATGGCCCTAAAGTGGTGCCTAAGGTCCGTGGCATGCCAATGACTCCAAAACGTTCATTTTTGGTCAAGTCTTGTCCTATGTATTTGTCCATCCATTCCAAGCCTTGTGGTATTGTTTACACTTTATTTCCACCTTGTATATCATACATATATCATCATGATAAAATCATAAAGCATCCTATAGCATTAAACACCACAAATTAGAGTTCAACACAACGTACAATCCAAGACGATGAACTAGTAACTTAAGATAAGAGTACTAGTTTTGTCCTTTTGATCTTTAACTTAGTGTTTTGTCTCTTAGATTATTTTAATTGAACCTTAAACACTATAAAAAAGTTTTTACACATAGAATTACATGATCATACCCTTAGTAACTCATTACATACACTAGAATCCATCGAGATAAACTAGAACAACATATAGCTCAGGCTAGTAACTCTAGTTTTTTCGTCTAAACTCTAAGTGACCAAATTGATTAGAAACTTGTTTGAAATATACCTTAAACTTTATAATCAAGTAGTTTAACACTTAGATGATCAATTATACAAATATTTACTCATTAATAATAAGAGAAGTCCTCTAAACTAAGCTAAATAAGTCTGGATAAGAACATTGAGGTGCATAAATCCACCTCAGGTCAACACCCCACACTTAAAGTCTTGTTCTTCCTCGAACAACTCTTCACTCTAAGTATTATAATCAGAGAAAACTCCACACTTTTATAACAAGCAATACACTTAAGCTAGTACTATAATGACTACACAAAATACAAGTTTTTATGCTAAGCATGTTATACACATAATTGAAAGCTCAAGAATACTACTTCAAGACACTCTCAAGAACTGACTCACCAATTTGGCCAATTCATGTATATTATCAACCAAGGACATCACACAAATCACCACACTATCATTAAACATATGCCCTCACAATAAAAGAGTTACCCATAATCACTCACATAGATGCAATCTGTCACAAAAATGGGTACAAAAAGCAAATTATGCTCACTCTCAAAAAGAACTCACAAGTTACACATGATGAACCATAGTCTTTCCTTTAGTGTAGTACTCCACTAATATCAGACTATCAAGACTCAAGATCAAATAGGTCTTTAAGGGTTGTAATGCAGGCTAACAGACGGGTAGGAACTATTTTGGCCAAGAATAGTGACTATCCTCCCTAAGCACTTTAAATCATCACATATACATTAAGATAAACCTCTAACAACCAAACTTTCCACCTCATCTACCTTCACATATCTCTTTTTTTTGACCCATCTCATTAAACTAATTCACATACACTGTGGAAGGGAATTTTCTGTTCAAATACATTATTCAATTTTGAATGATCTTTATTCTTTTCATTACATAACTAACCTCAATAAACATCAATTCTCAATACCACTAGCTGTGTTTTTGGGGCTTCACTTTCACCTTTTTTCTACTTGTATTTCAACTTCTTAACTCAATTAATTTTCAACTAAAGCGCTTAGGAGATTTGGATAAAATTAAGGTCAAATAAAGAAAGGAAATTAGGCTACATATAAAGGTACCAAAGAAAATAAGCTAAAGGCTCAACGGGGTTAACTAGGATTATGCACAAAGATAGATAAAAGAGGGTATGAAATATGACTATCAAAGAAATTTCTATATCATCTCCTGAACCTATACTCTTTATTTTGCTTTGAACAAACACACTAAATAAGTTCTAGACATCATGTAATACCCCATATTTCTCAAGCTTAACTTAACTCTCAGTTCATGAGTTATCCAATATAAAATTTTTGAAGCGCTCAGTATTTTTCATTTTAGATCCTTTCATTGTGTAGGAAATTGAATTATCTTTCCAATGATATAAAATTCTCCTAAATCCGATAACCGGGTCAGAAGTTATGGCTATTTTAAGTTTCAGTCGTTAAACACCGTCATTCAGGGCAGTAGCGCATCGCGGAGTATGTCAAAATGACAATTGTCAGTTTCTAGTGAAGTACCGTGATACCGGCACATCGAGGCATAACTTATTTTCACAATTGTCCATTTTTAGTGTACCAACACGATTCCACCGCATCGTGGTGAGCTTCCAGGTCCCAATCAAAGTGGCACCGCAATACCATCGCGTTGCGCCACCATGCATTTTCCCCATTGACAATTTCCAGAGACACGACGCGATAGCACCGCATCACGCCGGGTGCCTATTTTGAAAATTTTTGATGGAAATTAAATATTTCGTCTAGGGTTAAAAATTTTTTTCCCATGATTTTAGCATGCCCAGATATGAGATTTAATCCTTAAAAAAATTTTAAGTCATTACTCACTCAATTTATACCTAAATTAAAAACATTCTCTCTCAAAACTACAAATCCTAGCTTCAAGAAACCAAGAGCAATCTCAAAGGATTCACCAAGAACTTCAAGAAACTCACAAATTAAGGTATGTTAGGTGTTCATCTATGGGTTCCTTTCACCCATAGAGTCCATGAATCCATTTTCAAAATACAAGAATGTTGAATTATGAACTTCCATGCTTGAATTGAATTGAATTCATATTCATGTTATTATTAGGTTTTAGTCCATGATTAAATTACATACTTTTATGAAATAAATCATTGTATGTGTTGAAGTACATGATCTTCATGATAAACCCTTCAATTTTTAAGTTGATTGATGTAGCCATGATAACTACATGTTTTGATTATTGTATAGCCTAAGCATGCTCCCCATGTGTTTGATAAAATGCTTATGTGAATGAAATAGTGCCATTATAACATGATAGCTTGTATTCCCCATTCATGTATAAGTAGATACATTGTAAGTGTTTGATTAAATGCCTCAAAGAGTGAACTATGGACAAATATACATTGTTATGATTTTCAAGAGTATATTATGCTTTATTTTCATTCTATCGAGTCCTGGGGGTATTTC
Source organism: Capsicum annuum (assembly GCF_002878395.1). Taxonomy (NCBI): domain Eukaryota; kingdom Viridiplantae; phylum Streptophyta; class Magnoliopsida; order Solanales; family Solanaceae; genus Capsicum; species Capsicum annuum. The sequence continues at coordinate 142,557,237 of NC_061118.1, forward strand.
ATACCCGATAATTTAGCTGTGTGTCTAGAGCCAGTGTCAGTTACAGAATCTCAGTCATGTCATGATCAGTAGTACTCTCAGTCAGTTACAGAACTCACTAGAAGTCAGTTAGTTACCGAACTCAGGAAAACTTAGTAAGCTCAGTATCAGTCCAGTCCAGTTCAGTATACTCAGTTCAGTGTCTTTTAGTTGGGAGTAGGATTTAGTACCGAGTTAACCCAAGGATGGGGGTTCACCTGCCAGTAGAGGCTGTGATCTCTAGAAGCAATCCTTATATTCTAGAACTACGTAGCCAACATAGGTTGAGACATTAAACCTGCCAGTTGAGGATTGATGAGGTGTTTTAACCTGCCAGATGAGAGTTCCACCATTCTCATTAATTTACTTACCAGATGAAGGTAACTCTTCAGTATCTTTACTCGTGGCACGGTACTAACACCCTTCCAACTGGAGTCACAGGTTGGAACCCAATTCAATTATCCTATCTTATTTGGGGCATGTCGGTTAGATGATTACCTCCCACAATATCAGTATCAGTCTTCAAAATAGAACTCAGTTCAGTTCTACAGAATTTGGACTATCAGATATAGTCAACCAGTATCAGTAAATCAGTTATCAGTAACTTCAGATATCAGTTACTCAGTTTCAGAATTCAGGACTTAGCTTTAGACAAGCTTAGTCACAGTATTTATTTATATGCACATTAGTGCATACTCAGTACTTACAACAATATCAGTTATCCATGTACTCTCATGTTCAATTACTCTATATTATTCAGTCAGTTATTGCTTATGCATATGAACCCTTGCATTCAGCCTTACCTCATCTAGCATACCAGTACATTCCACGTCCTGACACATACTCTTTCTTTGCGCTATGATGTCTCATATCATAGGTTTGGACGCTTAGGTCCCTGACCGCGCATAGATAGTCTCAGATTCAGCCATCAATAGTAGATTAACAGTGAGTCCTCATCATTCGAGGATATTTTTTTTATTTTATTATTTTAGTAGACTTAGTATTTTAGTAGATGGAGTTAGTTGGGGGGTTGTCCCATCAACTCCACTTTCAGATAATTTCAGTTAGAGGCTTTTCAGACTAGTTTTCAAATAGTGTACAATTTTACAGATTGTTATTTCAGACGATATAAGTTATCAGTATTTTAGATATTTTGACCCTTATGGCATTTCATCCTATTATTCTATATTTATTACAGTGTCATGTTTCAGTGCTCACAACATATATCAGTCATGAGTTAACTTGTGGTCCTTCGGGGTCATAAGCACCGTGTAGCATCCGAGGTACAGTCTCGAGGTGTTACACATCACATGCAACAAGGAATAGACAAAACCTCACTTTACACATGGCATATGCTTAATTCAAGTAGGTAATTATAGACTCTCAATGAAACAGTAGTATAAATTGCACATTAAGCCAACAAGTACAAAAGTCATAAACTAGAGCCTAGGAGTCTCAAAAGCTATTCAAACAATCAACATGCTCATTACATACAAAAAAGCTTGCATCATACAATTATACATAGAACCAATAATAACATCTTTCTTATCCTAACACAAAAAGTTTAAATTTACCCCTAAAAAGAAAAAAAATACTGGGTTCAAAGGGTGCTCCAGTGGAAAAAAACTAAAAAGAACAACCACGGGGTGGGTGAAGTGTACACCAACTAAATAGACCCAACTAAAACTAAAAATTAGAAAACAAAAATCTTTTTATAATTTTTTCAAATTTAGGTAACAATTAGAAAAACAACTTGAAATTAAGATCCTACATCATCACTTCATTCGAAACATGGGAATTTTTCCAGCCCATACTTAAAAATCTATTTTGTCCCTAAAGTTGAATTTAAAAGTAGATATATAAATACTCCCTGAGGTATCTAGGCCTAAATAGCAACATCTTTTAAGATTAAGAGGGTCCGAGACCCCACACTGTCTTTTTTGTGCTCCTTAGGTCAGATTGTCAGTACTAAGACTTTCCATCAACTTGAGACTCGAGAAAAATAAAAACTACGTGAAATAAAAAATAAAATACTAAAAATAAAACCTACCTTAGCTATGGGTTTCCTCCCAAGCAGTGCCTGATTTAGTGTCGCGGAAAGACCCAACATCACTACTCAATTCCTTCATCCTTTTCCTCCTACTCAGAGGCTATCTTCCTACTTTTTTCTGACCTCTTGAGTGTGAACCCTCAAGGTTAACCTCTTTCTTATAATTATCCTTTTTAGGCTCATCAATCCTCCTCCTCTCGGGCTTAGGTGCTGGCTTAGGTAACTCAATGAGACTATCTGAAGAGGTCTTTGGTGGTTTAGACTCCACCCCACACTCATATACTACCATCACAATAATCATACATAAATATTTATAGTGGTAAAGTGGACTGAGTGGTTTATAAACTTTAAAAACCACCTCTTTATCATCCAATATCATGCTGAGAGTGCCTCTCTCACATTTATCAATGCTCCTTTCGTTTCTAAGAATTAACATCCTAGAATGATTGGTACCTTGATATCTACATCATAATCTAAAATATAAAGTCATCGGAGATTATAAACTTACCAACCTTTATGAGCACATCGTTAATAATTCCTTCGGGCTTCACGCCGATCATGTCTGCCATTTGCAGCAACACAGAGCATGGTCTCAACTCTCCCAAACCAAGAGTGTTAAATACTAATAGAGGCATCGGGTTGATACTTGTCCCCAAATGGCATAAAGCATGGATCTTCTCTTTGTAACCAATTTGTATGAGGTGGGTGAATCTCCCTGGGTCTTTAATCTTCTTGGGTATATTTTTCATTACTACAGAGTTGCACTCCTCCATAAGTGCCATCACCTTAATATCCTGCAGCTTTACTTTATTGGTCTCCATGTCTTTCAAGTACTTGTCGTACTAGGAAATTCCCTGCAAAACATCTAGAATAGACAAATTAATATTAAGTTATCTGAACGTGTCAAAGAACTTCTTGAAACAAGCATCTTCTTTGGATTTTCTCAGTATCTATGGGAATGGTGGTGGTGGTCTTTCCTTTACTTACTTAGCAACTTTAGTTTTTGGGTACTCAAACTTCCCCAAATTATCAATACCTTTGCCTGAAACCTGTTATGGAACTAACTCTGCATCTACCTCCTTAGTTTTCTTTGAAGGTTTACCACTGAGCTCCTTACTAATCCTTAAAGTGATTGCCATAACTTGCTTTGGAGTTTTATTATCACTTGACAACCCACTTTGAGGCCTGATATTTTATGCTTGGACTAGTTGGCCCAACTACTGCTCTAACTTTTGCTGAGCCACTTACTGATTTTTTTATTTTAGTAGCCATTTCTTCTTGCTTGGATAGGATCTTCTTTAAAGTTTTCTCTATATTACTGGCCTGTGTATTTTTCTGTTGCAGTTGATACTGTTGATTATTGCCCCAAGAGTAATTTGGTGTCTGAGTTTGCCACTTTTGGTTGTAGGTATTTGTATAAGTTGGCTTATGTGCATTGCACACAATATTTACGGATTCAGATTTTGTACCATAAATGTCTATAGAGTGGCCATTATTGCCGCAAATCTCACACTAACCTAGGGTCTGCTGCACTGTATTCACTTGATCCAGAGTTTGATTCACACATAATTGTTGAATTGGGTTATTATATGATTCTGCATGGCTGATAATTGAGTAAGTAGGACTGTGATACTATCAAAGTAGGACTGTGATACTATCAACTTCAATCATGCCCACAACCATTTTTCACTGAGCTTGCGGATATGTCACCATGCCAATCAGGATTCCTTGAGTAGTACGGTTCAACAAATATACAACTCATCATAGGCCTTCTACAGAGCCTGGCCACCTGAAGCTGAATCTAAAATTTTTTTGTGTTATCATCAAGGGCTTTAACAAAGGTATGAGATAATACCTCATTGGACTTCTGATGATGTGGTCAGTCTTGAAAAGAGACTTGAATCTTTCCTAATTATGATACAGGTTCTCATTCGGCTTTTACTTAAAGCTCAAAATCCCACTGCATAGTCTCACAATCTTGCCGGATGGAAAAGAATAGATGAGAGATTTCTGAGTCAAGTCATCCCATGTAGTGATGTATGTTGGCTCAGTATTCAACTACTTCTTTAATTCCCCCAAAAGTGAGAATGGGAGGAGTATCAACCTCACATAATCCTTTGACACACCCATACGGATGAATGTGTCACTGATCTCCAAGAAATTTTACAAGTGGACTTGTGGATCTTCATGTGATAGCTCGATAAACTGTCCACTACTGTGCAGAAGCTACACCATATTCCGCTTCAATTCAAATCCATCTCCAAAAGCAAATTTTTGAATAACTAGGTTACATTCATCGAAAGTGGGATTGCCACTTCACAAAAAGTCCTGCGGGCTAGTAGATCCTCAGCCATGGGTGCAGGAATATCTTTTTTTTTGTGAATTTGCAAGATTCTATAGAGAAGGACTGTTTCTCTCCTCTTTTGTTATAAGCACTGCTCGGACTCAGGATCTAGTTCAACCAACTCCCTATCCCTTGCCATCTTACTAGTCTACTAAACCTGTGCTTGTAAATTCAGAAGCTAAGATCAAGTGAATTGCACTAAAGAAATTACAAAGCAAAACTAAAACTAAGAAAGTTGCCAAATTACAAGTCCCTGACAATGGCTTCAAAAACTTATTGTGCCCAAGTGCACATGCAAGTGTGTATGGTATAACTAGGTAATATAGTGGCATTTTACAAGCCAAGTATCGATCCCTCAGAAACTTGTGTTAACAACTATCCCAGACTAGTCCAACTATTAAGATTAACTCAGTGCTAACTGTCACACCCTTTATTTTTACTAAAAGATTGATTTTAAGTTTGAAAGGGTTTTTATTATTAAGTGACTAAATATAAAATTTGTTTCGAAAAGGATTCTTTTTCATTTGAACTTAGAGTCGCCACTTGGTATAAATCTGGTGTGCCAAGTTTCCTTTGGAAATCCTTTCTCAAAATGATTTTTGACTCTTTGAAAACTGGTCCACGAATAGAGATTCCAGTTAAGGAATTCTGTTGACCGAGGGGAAGGTGTTAGGCATCCCTATATCCCGTGGCTCGACCACGGTCGCTTCGTAGATTATATCGGCTAATATGATACTATAAAATGCATAAACCAAACAAAAATACACAACACACAAAAACAAACAATCAAACAGTCAAAACTCTAAAATAGTGTCCAGTCCAATTTATTACAAACCAAAATAAAAATGCTGAAATTAAAACCTAAATATTCTAACTATCCTACGCTATGCTTTACCCAATGCCTCGGGCCTTGATCATGACCGGTCTTCCGAGTACAAAATATCATGGAGCATTCCCAGTTAACAAATACAATTTCCTCGGGGTATTTCCCAGCCAAATGAGTACAAGGAGTTTAGATGCAATAAAATAGAGGCCATTCAACACATTCAAACATTCAACAATCATTGGTTCTTACGGTTTGCCTACCCGACCTAAGATTTGCCTATTAATTTTTTCGCCTAAAACATAATCCTATCAAATTTCAACAAAAATGACATTCATGCCAAATGAAACAACCATTCATGAATCAAAACAAACCCATGCTCACTTCGATCATTTTTCCATATCTCCAATTCAAACTCCAAACCAAATCAAACCCCATTCACGCGTATTGACAAAATTCTAACACAGAGTTAGCAATTAGAGTTGTTTTAATCAAAATTAAAGAAACAATTCACAACTAAAACATGCAAAAATACCATCACCAATCAAAGACATTCACAAAAATAAAGAGGAGAGATGAAGAATTGGACCTCAATCGAAGCTTTTATTATGCCGAATTATGCAATTAGAAGATGGAGCCGGATCTGAAAGCCTCAAATAGACCTCAAACTAACAACTCGATATAACTTCTTGTTCTATTTTTTATCGACTCAAATTAAATACCAATGACCACCGAGTACAACTTGAGTTTTCGACAAGAAATAATAATCGCCGTCAACCCAAGCCTAACTCAGAGCGCCGTCAAGCAGTGCATGCACTGCTGTGATTTATTTCAGTCGCTGGTTTGGTTGTATCTGAGGGAATTGCTTTAACTGATTTTTGATGGATAATAGGGACGACTTTCAGGTGGGTTAGATCGGAGAAGGTCGAAGATTCTGGCGAATTATTCACCAAAAAATCTAGCCTAAGCTGTGGTTTTTCTCCTCTGTTTTATCTCTCTATTTTCAATATTCTTCTTCCATATCCCTCTCTTAGATTTTCTCCTACTCCATTCACTCTATCTCCTTCCATTCATCTATTTTCCTCTAATTTTCCATTTTCTCTTTGTGTGTGTATATCTATTGCTCGCCTTTCTTTTTATTTTGGTGTATGTATATATGTGTATTTAGTGAGGATAAGTGATGTATCCATTGTGGTATTGTGGTGTTTTGATTGAATGGAAGCTGTGAGAGTGTGTACGGTTCTAAGATATGTGAGCTGTGAGCTGTGAGTGTCTTCTCCTGTGGATGTTTGTAGATAGAAATTGGAGTGTGTATGAGTATCCATAGTCATTGTAAGATTTTTTTGTGTATGAGGTATATATGTGTCCATTTCCCCCAATTCATTGTGGATTTGTTATGGGAAGGAATAAAATGTGAGTGAGGGAGGGGTTATGGTACGTGGGTAGGGGGTATGTAAGGGTAGGGAGTATATGGGATAGGGTGGTTTGGATGAGATAAAATTGTTATGGATTTTGTTAAGAGTTGGTTATTTTTGTCATTTTGTTAAAAATTATTAAAATGAGGTGGGGTGTATGGTAAGGTAGGTAAATGGGTAAATTCGACTTTCGGGAGGGACAAAATTTTGACCTGACCATTATTCAAAAGAAAGATAAAGAAGGATAGAGTACCACCAAGTCTTGATTTAGGACATCCTACCTATCCAAGTTATAAGAAAATCTATTCACAGGTATCTCAAAGGGTTGGAAAGAGAAGGACAATATCGAGTTGGAGAGTCGAGTGAGGTCCTGTCGAGGTTCTGGTCTGCGGCTCTGTCATACATCAAAAATGAAAATTACAAGTTCAAAAGATAAATAAAATTATAAAAGTCTTAACTATGTAGCTTTCCTTGGCTCTTGACTTGCTATTTCATCACCCTATTCTCTAGGAGGTCTCCTGACTTACAATTTCCTTACTCTGTTCTTCGGGAGAGCTCCTGACTTGCAATTTCATCGCCTTGTTGCTTGGCTTTTAATTTTTTCACCCCATTCTCCAGGAGGGCTCCTGACTTGCTATTTCTTCAATCCGTTGAATTTCAAATTCTTCACCTTGTTTTTTGACTTTCAACTTCTTCACCTCGTTGCTTGACTTTCCATTTATTCTCCCTGTTCTTCAGGCGAGCTCCTAAAATCACATCAAAACTAGAAAGAAAATTATCCAAACAAAGGTTATAATAGAAATCTCACATTTCAAAAAATAAAGTCTCATTTTTCAAGAGGGTCCTAAATGATGCTTTCAATAACATGAATTAAATTTTTTCCCCAATTTATTATCAGAAAACTTTTTCGAATGTAAAATCCACTAATAACTACTTGTATGTTTCAATGATGAATCAAGACTCTGACCAAGAAATAGATCTCGTGAGAGTAAAATTAAATGACCAAGACTAGGAAGTGCGTTTCCTAAGAATTAAAGTGAGGAATTCTGACTGGAAAGTGCATCTTCTAGAGATAAAGGTTTAAGTTAGGAAGTATGCCACCTGAAAAATAAAAATTGACAAGGAAGTGCGTCTCCTATGGGTTAAGTGTAATGAGTCTACTAGAAAATATGGCTTCTAGGAGTGAAGGTTCAATTTAGGAAGTGCATCACCTAATAAATGAAACCTGAATTACTCAGATAAGGAGGTGCATCTCCTAGGGGTTGCATGTGTGGGTGTGCAAAAACTAGGAGGTGCATCTCCTAGGGGTTGCATGTATGGGTGTGCAAAAACTGAACCGGCCGATAAACTGAATCGATAAAAATATTATTGGTTTATTGTTATTAGGTTATTGGGTTAACGGTTTTTAATGGTTTTATAAAAAAAATTTATTGGGTTATTGGTTTAGTCTGATTTTTTCTTATTGGGTTACTGGGTAAACCGATAACCCAATAAGAATATATATATATATATATATATATATATATATATATATATATATATATATATGACTTATTATGCATTTCTCTTTAATTTCTACAAATTAACAAACCTATTATTTCAATTATACAAACTCTTAATTTCACCCAACAACATTTAGTTCAAAATTGAAGATTCTTGTAAATTAAAACACATCATATAGGATTTTTGGTTGCAACTATGATTCATTTTTTTCATGTTAGTAACTACTATTTCTATTTTATAAGTATTTTCTTATTGGTTAAATCGAATACCGAACCGGTAAGGACTAAAAACCGATAAAACAAAAACCGATAAAAATATCTTATTGGTTTGGTTATTGGTTTAGAATATTTAAAAACCCAAAATCAATAAACCGAACCAATAGTATATAAAACCGAATCAAACCAACCGATGCACACCCTTAGTAGCATGGAAGGACTCGACCAGAAAGTGCATCTTCTAGGAGTAAAGGCTTAAGTTAGGAAGTTTGGCACCTAGAAAGCCAAAACTTGAACTATCCTGACAAGGAAGTGTGTCTCCTAAGGGTTAAGTGGAATTACTCGACTAGAAAGTGTATTTTCTAGGAGTAAAGGCTTAAGTTAGGAAGGAAACCACCTAACAAGCGAAACTTGAATTACCCAGACAAGAAAGTGTGTCTCTTAAGCGTTAACTACTCAACTAGAAAGTACATTTTCTAGGAGTAAAGGCTTAAGTTAGGAAGTGAACCACCTAACAAGAAAAATTTGAATACCCACCAAGGAAGTGTGTCTCCTTAGGTCAAGTGGAATGACTCGACTAGAAATTGAATTTTCTAGGAGTCAAGACTTAAGTTAGGAAGTGTAATTACCTAACAAGTAAAATTTGAATTACCTAATCAAGGAAGTGCACCTCCTTACAAATACCACTTGAATTACCCAGATAAGTAAATGCGTCTCCTTACAAATGCCACTTAAATTACCAGATAAGAAAATGCGTCACCTTACAAATTCCAATTGAATTACCCAAATAAGGAAATGTGTCTTCTTACAAATGCCGCTTGAATTACCCAAACAAGGAAATGCGTCTCCTTATAAATACCACTGAAATTACCCAGATAAGGAAATGCGTCTCCTTACAAACGCTACTTGAATTACCCAAGGAAATGTGTCTCCTTACAAATGCCGCTTGAATTACCCAATTAAGGAAATGTGTCTTCTTACATATGCTGCTTGAATTTTCCAAACAAGGAAATGGATCTCCTTACAAATACCACTTAAATTATCCAGACAAGGAAATGCGTGTCCTTACAAATGCCACTTAAATTACCCAAGAAAATGCGTCTCCTTACAAATGTCGCTTGAATTACGTGAACAAGGAAATATGTCTCCTAAATATTAAATAGAAGGACTCAACTAAAAAGTACAGCTTCTAGGAGTGAAGGTTCAATTTAGGAAGTGCATCACCTAATAAATGAACCTTAATTACCCGAACAAGGAAGTGTGTCTCGTAGAGATATTGGATTGTGAGTTTTACCATGATTTTGATTACCAAATTGGTGCAGCAAACATTGCCCCTTGCTTTTGTAGATGTGAGAAATTACAGCCTTTGATATTTAGGCTTTGAAGTCCTTGATTTGAAGTGTTCCTGTTTCATACAAAGAAAACTTGTGAGTTTAAAAACATGGTGGTTGGTTTGCGGCTTTAGTTTTTGTGGAAATCACTCTTGACCTCATCATATTTAATCATTTTTCCAACTATTAGCATTTGTCATTGACTTGCTGCGTTATTTACCCAAACTCAGAGTATTAAGAGTGACTCTGAAACAAACACAGTATCTCTGTTTTTGCTATGTTCCTCAGATAAATCCTTTGAACCTTGGTATTTCCATAAGTTTCTAGACTTGTCTGTTGACAAAATTTTCTGCATGCTTGATTTCGGCTCACAATCATGTATCTTTCATGTGCTGGCCTTTTGTCTTGCTTTGCATAGTTGAAGAAGTTGGTAGCCAGTTTTGAAATCTTTTCTCATTTGCTTTAACATTGATTTGACTTAAAGACACAAGAAAAATGACTTTCCATTTGTATAACTAACTCAAGGAAACAAAAACAAAAATATAGAGAAGAAAGAACAGAGAATGAATGTCCCCACTGAAATAGAGAAAAGAATTTTTTTCTGAAAGTGACGGTGAACACTACTGATTATAACATGCATTTCGGATTAAGCTGCCTTTCCAAACTTTCACCAATTGTTGTTGAGTTAATGGACCTGAAATTGAGTTACTTCCTTAGGACAATTGCATCCAGAGACCTCATTCGGCTAGTGACTCCTTGAAGGGTTTTCACTAATAAGCCTCTCTCATTTATTTTTCTCAGGTCACCATTGCCCTATGGTTTTCGTAAGGGTTTTCACTAATGAGGCTCTCAAATTTTTTATTTCTCTCAACTCAGAATCATCTTATGATGTTCGTGAGGATTTTCATCAATAAGACTCTCTCATTTTTATCTCTGTCAATTTACCATCGCCTTACGGTGCCCGTGAGAGTATTCACAAATAAGACTCTCTCATTTTTTATTTCTCTCCTGATTTCTTATACTGAGGAAGACAAGTAGTACCCAAAACACGTCATCATATCCATTGTATGCTTATCCTTAACATTCTCAAAGATTGATCTAAAGGTCTTTCTTTAGGCTTTTGGATAGGGTTAGAAAGAAAGGATGGCATGAGGCCCAAATGACACTTGAAGTTGGGTAGGACTTACAACTTTTGAAATCGACTCAAACAATGTAGATTAAATCATGCCCAGTTTCTTTTGACTGGGCAATTCTAAATTTTTCATTTGATTAGACCGAGCCCAAAGTAGGGCAGCCTATGTATCTCACCCCTGAGAGAGAAGAGTCAGGTCACGCATAGTTCTCATAACTTGTTTCTTTGCTTGAATCTGATTTTTTTTCTTTTTATCGACTCTTTTTCTCTTTGAAACTTTTCTGACTCTATTTTTATTGACACTCATCTCTTTTCTTCCTTTTCGACACATTTTTCTTTCTTCTTATTTTTTTAAAACTTTTCTGACTCTATTCTTTTGCTCGACACTTTTCTTTTAAGCTTTGCTGACTCTATCTTGATTCCATATGAGGGTATGAAAGAAAATAACAATAAAGCTCAAATGGAGTAAACAAAGGATGACACAACATTTGGATGCCAGAATGAAATGCCTTCGTCATATCAATCCTTGAAAATGCAAGTACACATCATGCAATATGAAGTGACAGATGAAGATCATTTATGACACTTTAACAATACTAACTTAAATTGAGCATGTGTTCCACTTCTTCTTCTACACTTGTCAAATATATAACTCCATCTTTGTTATACACCACTCACATCGAATAACCAATGCTTTCGTGGAGTTGATTATCTTCATGTTTCTCTTGTGTAGGGATCACACATCCATTATTTAACCCAATTAAGACATGCCTTTCAATTGATGACCAAGTTATTCTTGTGATTCTCAAAATAATTGTCTTAATTTTCAAAGAAGGCTTCAACTTGGTCACCAAATGTATCAGCACTCTACCTATTTTCTCAGATGCTTTTTCCTAACTTTAGCCTTCTGATTCTATATTTCATGATTAAAATGGATTTTAAGATTTAGCTGAAAATTCTGCCAGCATGTCATATCATTAGAACTAACATAAAATGTACTATGTAAAAAAACAAATAAATATATTTAAAACACAAAGAAAAAAGGGACACTCCATTTAGTTGAAATGAAAGATAGAAGGGTTTGAACAAAAATGACAAGGGACAAAATAAGATAGATCTCGAATTACAACCCTGAAATAAGTTGGATAACAAAAAAGAAATCAAAACAAGCTACCAAACCCCTTCCTAATAAGGAGAGTAGTGACTTTTGCCTCGTTTCATTATTTGGCTTGGATAAAAAATTGAGCCTAGAAGGGTTTGGTATGTTTATGGAGTTGGAGGATGACTTTGAGGAGTTGGTGCATGACATTGTGGGTAAGATGAGGGTTGAACATGTAGTTGTGCATTATATACTGGATATGGAGGTGAGGGAATGAAGTATAATGGATTTTGGGAGTGTTTATATGGAGTTTGGACATGAACTTGGGTTTGAGCCTGAGGTTAACAACGACGTGGTTTTATTGACCCTGCCCGTTGTCCAACTATAATTGTAGCTACATCTTCCTCATTATTATTCCCTCCAATATTTCCTAAACCCTTCTGAATTGCTTGAGTAGTTGCTTTCAATATTGAAAAACTCACAATACGACCAGTCTTAATTCTATCCTCTATCATCTCTCCTATTTTGAGGACCTCAATAAATGACTTGCCTAATGCAGGTAACAAGTGTTGATAATATATTTCATTATGATTTTGAATAAACACCTCAATTATCTTGTTTTCTTTCATTGGCGGTTTCACCCTAGCAACTTGTTCACGCCATCTAATTGTATATTCTCTGAAACTTTTGGTATTCTTATTCTTCATATTAGTTTGGGATTTCTCATCAGTAACCAACTCCACATTGTATTGGAATTGTTACACGAATTTATTAGCTAAGTCATCCCAACTATTTCACTTGTTGATGTCCTGATCAACAAACCATTCCAAAGCTAGACTCGAAAGACTCTCACCGAAATAGGCCATGAGTAATTCTTTCTTTCCTTCAACACCTCTTAGTTGGTTATAATACAGCCTCAAATATGACACTAGGTCACCGTGCCCATCATATTTCTCAAACTTTGGCATTTTAAAACCAAGAGTTAGATTAACACCTGGAAACATGCACAAATCACTATAAGAGACACTTTTGTAATCCCCGAGCCCCTACAAGTTTCTCATGGCTTGTTCTAAACTCTTCAATTTTTGTGTCATGACCTCCTGTTCTTCTATCACAATAGGCTTCTTAGTGTTAAGAGGAAATTCAAGAGGTTGAGTGTAGCCATAAGGACCAGTAGACTAAAATGTGGGCCTTGGAGCATAATGCTGATCATCAGAAATATTCAATACAAGCTCTCTTGTAGAGTAGGGAGTCACAACCGATGGCTGAACATTAAAAGTAGGAGATTCAGGTGGGGGTGGTGCTGCAAAAACATGAATAGTGGGTGAATCCAAAAATGTCGTAGTTTTGTATCGAGAAGTGAGGAAATAAATATTAGAAGTGTTTGGATAGTGTTTCCCCGGAGTAGACCTTAATGCATCTTGTAGAGTGTCAACAAAAATGGGAAATATACATGTGACACGGGGAGAAAGCTAGACAGATATTCTAGATTATCAGTGGGAACTGGAGGAGGAGGCAACCCATTTACTCAAGCTCGATGCATTTCTATCATTTGTTGCCTTAATTTCTGAATCTCTTCATTAGCTCCTAAATTCTTATTCCCCGAACTCCCTATTTGATTAGCTATAACAAACTCGGTATCCTTATTGTCCATAACTTTCTTTTCGACTAGGTGCAATATCAAGGACCAGCCAAAATGCCACAAACCAACCACCTTAAACTAACAGAACAATAGAAACACTAAATGCGTTAGAGTTCAACACCTTTTTTTCAAAAATCTCTTCTTTTTTTGAAAAGATCACCGAACCTAAAAAGGCGCCTACATATCTCACTCTCTCAAGAGGAGAATCAGGTGTACATAGTTCGTGAAGTCATGGCATAACACGACCAATCAAACTCTCTTCCTTTTTCTTTTTTTTTGTTGAAACTTTAAGAAGAAAAAAAAAACAAATTGTCAAAAGAATTGTCGAAAATCTTTTTGAATTTTTCAGCTTCCTATACAAAATGAAACCTATGATTACCAAAGAAAAATCTTTTTGGTTTTTCAATCTTAAATTTATACGAAAATGAAACTTGAAACTATTAAAGGAAAATCTTTTTATAGTTTTCTTTTAAAGATGTATATGAAACACTTACTATAAATGAAGAGTGAAAAAAATCTTTTTGAATTTTTTAAATAAGATCATTGAACCCACGAAAGGCTGCCTACATATCTCACTCCCGAAAGAGAAGAATCAGGTGAGCATAGTTCGTCCAGATTGGACAATTAAACAATAACTAATAGACTTGACCCTGACTTAAGAGATATGACCACAAACAAATGATGAAAAAATGTCAATAAAATCTTTTTTGAGTTTTCAATTTGACACTTCACATAAAAATGACACGAACAACTCTGAAAGGAAAATCTTTTTGGTATTTTCGTTATATGAAAAGTACAAAACTTCTAGCATCTTTTTTTGAATTCTTCTTTTATAAAAAAAGCTCCTATTGAAAAAAATCTTTTTGAAGTTTTCGAATTATGAATGGTTGCTAAAAGAAATAAAAGGAAAATTTTTTTAATGTTTTCATTTTTGGAGAAATGAATTCAAAAGGTAATTTTTTTTTTTGAATTTTGGGATTGTGGAAAAACAAAAATCATAAAGAACTCTAAAAAACTACGAAACTCTTTTTTGGCTCACTTTTCTTTTTTTTTCTTTATTTTTTTTGAACTTTGCCTTGCCTAAACACACGCTTTTCCTTAATTCTAGCACATGCTTACCCAAATCAATCCATCAAATGACCCTGTTACCCTCAAAGATGCAATAATTAGCATGTTAGGATGCTTGGAGGGGAGTCTCCTACAAAGGACTAAACAAGTCCCTCTAGGTCTCAATATGATGCATATAAGAATGACCTAAAGGCTGACCTACACTGGGATTCAACTAACAAGACTGTTCGGAAGAGCGTATGGTCGATAGTGGTTGCGATTCCTATCCACCTACTCCATACTAGTCGGAGGCTTCCGCTCTTAAAATAAGGGTGACTCAACTAGAGGCCATGTACACAGTGTGTACTACGGGACTTGTTGTGAAAGAAATGACTCGGGTTATGCAAATGATAAAAGATATAAAGCGGTAATACATAAGAGAAAAACTGTAAACACGTAGCACGTAGGCACTCAACAAAAATAAAATAATAATACAAATAATAACAAAAACACTGCATCTATTCACCTATAGTGTCACACTAAGCTGATGCACCTAAAAAATGAAGCTCAAATTCTAAAAATCCCCAGTAGAGTTGCCAGAGATGTCACACTACTTTTTTTTTTCCAAAAAGATTGATTTTAAGTTTCAAAGGGTTTTTATTATTAAGTGACAAAAGATAAAATTTGTTTTGAAAAGTATTCTTTTTCATTTGAACTCAGAGTCACCACTTGGCATAAATATGGTGTGCCAAGTCAACTTTGGAAATCCTTTCTCAAAATAATTTTTGGCTCTTTGAAAATTGGTCCACGAATAGAGATTTTGATTAAGGAATTCTATTGACCGAGGAGAAGGTTTTAGGCATCCCTTGATCCCGTGGTTCGACCAGGGTTGCTCCATAGAGTATATCGACTAATATGATACTATAAAATGCATAAACCAAACAAAAACACACAACACACAAAAATAAATAATTAAACAATCAAAACTCCAAAATAGTGTCCAGTCCAATTTATTACGAAATAAAATAAAAATGCTGAAATTAAAACCTAAATATTTTAACTATCCTACACTATGCTCTACCTTATGCCTAGTGACTTGATTACAATCAGTCTTTCGAGTACAGTATTTCAACACATTCAAACATTTAATAATCATTGGTTTATACGGTTTGCCTACCTGACCTAAGATTTACCTATTAACTTTTGGCTTAAAACATGATCCTATCAAATTTCAACAAAAATGACATTCATTCCAAATTAAACAGCTGTCCATGAATCAAAACAAACCCATGCTCACTTCGATCAATTTTCCAATTCTCCAATTCAAACCCCATTCATATGTATTGACAAAATTCTAACACAGAGTTAGAAATTATTGCTGATCCAATCAAAATCAAAGAAATAATTCACAACAAAAACACACAAAAATACCATCACCAATAAAAAACATTCACAAAAATAAAGAGAAGAGATAAAGAATGGGCCTCAATCGAAGCTTTTATTGTGCCAAATTATGCAATTAAAAGATGGATCTGGATCCAAAAACCTCAAATCAAACTTCAAACCAACAACTCAATATACCCTATCATTCCATTTTTCGTCGACTCAAATCAAATACCAATGACTAACCTGAGTCCAACTCGAGTTTTTGATGAGAATTAATGACCACCATCAAGCAGTGCGTACACTGCTGTGATGGATTTCAATCACTGGTTTGGTTTTATCTTAGGGAATTGCTTCGATTTATTTTTGATGAACAATAGGGATAACTTTTAGGTGGATTAGATCAAAGAAGATCAAGGATTTCAGTAAATTATTTACCGAAAAATCGAGCCTAAGGTATGGTTTTTCTCCTCTGTTTTACCTCTCTATTTTCAATCTTCTTCTTCCATCTCCCTCTCTCAGATTCTCTCCTACTCCGTTCACTCTATCTCCTTCCGTTCATCTATTTTTCTCTAATTTCCTATTTTTCTCAGTGTTTATATCGATTTCTCGCCTCTCTTTTTCTGTCGGTGTAGGTGTATGTATGTATTTGGTGAGGATCAGTGATGTATCCTATGTGGTATTATGGTGTGTTAAGTGAATAGAATCTATGAGAGTGTATGCATTTTTATGGTGTGTGAGTTGTGAGTGTCTTCTCCAGTGGATGTGTGTAGATGCAAATTAGAGTGTGTATGCATATCTATAGTCATTGTGATAATTTACAATAGGTCCTCTTCTGTGTGATTTTGTTGTGTATCAGGCGTATATGTGTCCATTTCATCCAATCCAATGTGAGTTTGTTATGGGAAAAAATAAAATATGAGTGAGGGAAGGGTGATAGTACATGGGTAGGGGGTATGTAAGGGAAGAGGGTATATGGGGTAGGGTGGTTAGGATGAGATAAAATTGTTATGGATTTTATTAAGAGTTGGTTATTTTTGTCATTTTGTGAAAAATTATTTAAATGAGGTGGGGTGTATGGTAAGGTGGGTAAATAGGTAAATTTGACTTTTGGTAGGGACAAAATTACGTGTGTACACTAAGGTAACCAAAAGTAATTGTAAGTGAAAACTAAGAATAAACTAAACAATGCTATAAAGTAAAGGGTTGAACAATTATGGGGAAAAACCCAGGGCTAAGGTACTGTGAACAATCCTATTAAGCTATAACTTTGTTAATTAGGTTCATTATATTGGTTGTTGGTTCGCGAGGTTCATTCTATGACTATGTCCTTTCTAACCTTTTGTCTGTTATCTACCTTAGCCCCACAACTACATCTCTGAGTTGGAATATGAGAACTAAGTTAAATATGTTCATATTTCATCCCATACTTGAAAGAAATAGTGTAAATAGGTATATTCCTATCCTAATTGCAAATTATAACTTCATTCAATTGGAAGATTACAATTCTATTCTATCTATCCCACGTTCTATCCTCTTGTTCCTCCTTACGGGTTCACAAGATGATTATGCGTGTATTCTAAGGGTTGTAAATCCTTAAAATAGTGATAAAAATTAAAAATAAACAATAAAAATTTATAAAAAAATCATAACAAATTCAATTCATAACAATAATACTCATATTCTTGGCCTTAACTTCGGAAAAAAGGTATTTAGCCAATCATGAAATAACCGTAATCACAATGAATGAATACATGTTAAAATTCGTAAATAAACTAAATTAATGAAATAAAAATCCTAATTGAAGTGTTATAAAGCCCCCATTCAAGTCTCAAGGTCATCCAAGGTGTCTAAGATAATGTTCAAGTGTCCTATTTATACTTAGACCAAAGCTGTAGATTTTAACATAGGGGTGTGCCACGCCCTTATTGCGTGTCTTAGGGTATGTGGAATGCCAATATCACACCCATATACCTTTATTAGTCATTTATTATGCTTAAAAGAGTGTGGCACAACCCTATAACAGTTCCTAAGTTCGTGGCACACCAATGACTCCAAAACGTTCATTTTTTTTCAAGTCTTGTCCCATGTGTGTGTCCATCCATTCCAAGCCTTCTGGTGTTGTTTTCACTTGATTCCTAGATTTTTTATCATCCATATATCATCATTATAAAATCACCAAGCATACTATTGCATCAAACACCACGATTTACAGTTCAACTCAACATACAATCTAAGAAGATGAGCTAGTAACTTAAGCTAAGAGTACTAGTTTTGTTCTTTTGATCTTTAACTTAGTGTTTTCTCTCATGGCTTGTTTAAATTGAACCGTAAACACTATAAAAGATTTATTAAACACATAATTATACAATAATACCCTTAGTAACTCATTACACACACTATATTCCATCGAGATCAACTAGAACAACACACAGCTCAGGCTAGTAACACTAGTTTTCTCGTCTAAACTTTAAGTGACCAAATGGATTCCAAAATTGTTTGAAACACACCTTAAACATTATAATAAAGTATTTTAACACTTATATGCTCAATTATTCAAATATTTACTCATTAATCACAAGAGAAGTCCTCTAAACCAAGCTAAATAAGCCCGGATAACAACACTGAGGTGTATATATCCACCTCAGATCACTTTTCAACAGTTATTGTAGTATATACTGTTGTTTTTGAGATTATTAAATATGTATTTATAACAAGAATTTAAAACATATGTTCAAATTAAAGTATGAATAATTAAATGAATTTATTACTCTGTATTCACAACTTTGAAGATTTAACAATAAGTTCAATGCAACTTATAAATAATTCAAAATGAAGTTCAAACTATTTTATGGAAAATAGCAAAATCTAACATTTAGAAAGAGGTGAATATTGGATGATTCAATTCCACTGAATTCAGAATGTGTCCTTAAGAAAGTTATCTCCCTCAAGTACTTGAGGTTATGGAATATATCCTCTTTAGATAAAATAAATCACTTTGATAGAATAGTGGTACCTCAAACTCTGCTGAACTACGAATGCACTCAATGTTAGTAAACCACACCAGATTTTTAAAATAAAGAGGATTGTTTTACTTTAAATTTTTCATGTATGTACCTAAGGAAAATTTAACTATTTATAGTAATCAAGGTGTAGTTTCATGAAGAGAAATAATGGTCTAAAAAAGTGCACATCTTCTGACAGTACCATAATCTTCTGCCAAACTGATTGGAATGGAAACAGCCAAAACAATACCAGCATTAGTATTATCAACAGTCTTAGGGCCAATATTACGTGCCACAGTTTCTTAGATTGTTGGGGAACAATGAAAAAATAATAATAACAATATTATTTAACTGTTAACAAAATATTATATTAATAATATTAGCAATAAAATAACATAACAGTGTACAATATTATTACTACTTCAGTGATAATACTATAATCAATATGGCAACTATAATAGTAATCTATCTAATTTTTAACAAGTTAATATATTAATTATACTTGAGTCGTGCTAGGCACTATCCTAAGAAACTATTTTAGCAGTGTGAAATGTTTCCCCAGGATTAAACAAGCACTTTCCTGATCAATTAAAGGATATTCTGAGTTAAATAAGTCTTCCCTAATTAATCAGAGGATACATGAATCAACAAAATTATTAATACAAATATCAGCAAGTTAAATCATAGGTTTAAATAATAACCAAAATCACTAAGCAGGATTCTAAGAAGAAAGAGAAAACTAAAGAGGAAATTTAGATTTTTTTTTTGGATTGTTGTAAGGATTGAAGGGGTATTTATAGGTAAGACTTAGCTTCTCAAGTACACCTCTTGATGGCTTCCAAAGTAAGCCTTCTCAAGTATATCTCTTGATGGCTTCTAGAGTAAGCCTTCTCAAGTATATCTCTTGATGGCTTCAAGAGTAAGCCTTCTCAAGTCCATTTCTTGATGACTTCTAAAATATATTTACATATATGGCTTTTTCAATACACTTCAAATGTAAATTATTTTGAAATAACTAAATAATTTTCCTGCAATCCTCACATTATTTCAAAATAATTTATAGAATTTTTTTTTAACTTGCTGGATTTGCATGGACAAAATACAGCAGGTTTGGTGTCTTCTGGACTATGAACCAAACTTAGACCGATAAATTTAACTCACAGAATTACCTATGAAATATAATATTTCTATGAACCGAATAGTTCTTATTGTAAGCCAGAGATTTTATCAATCACATTTTGACCGTAATTTTGTTGTTCAACGTGGTTTTGTGCCAATAGGCCATTTGCGTGCCTAGTATTCATGATAGTTCTAGAGAATAAGGCCAAAAGTCTCATAGGAACGACCTCATTCCACTTCTCATATAGGTGAATTCATCAAGTGTACACTGCTTTAAATACACCATCCATATGGACCATAATACCCCTAAGTTGAGGTGCCTTTAGAGTGTATCCAAGGCTTCCTTGGAGTATATTCGGGTTAGCATCAAGGCAAGCATCCAAGCAACCTTCCACACACGGAGTTTTTGTATGTCTTGCTCAAAATGGGCCTTTCTTGCATATTCTTGTGCCCTCGGGCTGACCAAGTCTTGAGACTTTAGATGTTGGCCTCCAAAGAAGTCATCAAAAGCTAAGGTGACCATTTAATTTGTATCATCCTCCCCTTCTTGAAAAAGATTCGACCTCGAATCCAAACCTTGTAAAACCAAAAAGAGGACAAACAAATAAAAACTCCCTATGGCATGAGGGTTAGGGTTAGCACAACAAATTATCTTAACATGCTAAGGTTGCACATATTTGCAATATAACCAAGGATCCTTTGAATTACTTATTAAAATTTCAATGAAAGATGAACAAAGGATTTGGTTATGGGATTCACCAAAAGTGATACTTTACTTGTCATGTAGACCAAGCAACAAGTTGGGTGCACCCAACATCATCAATTCTATATTTGGCACTGGGGTCAAATGAAAAGAGTGGCCATAGACACGGGTCTAGACAACACTCCTCTTTCCCGTAGGCTTCACCCAAAATACACGACATACTCTCTACAATATCATACATATCATCAAAAGCAAGTAGAGAGTAGATAAGGTATCACTCAAGTCAACTTCTACTAAGGTGTCTTCATGTATGTACTCACCACTAGTTTCAACATCATCGCCGTAAGTACTCTTAACAATAAGGTCACACATAGTAGGAGAAGAAGTAATATCTAAGAAATGGACACTTTCTCCTTTTATGGAAGATCCCTCAAGTAGACACATACCACCACAAAAATCAAAGGGATTATTGCTTAAGTCTTTACAAGAAACAAATAATTCTTCCTCATAATTTTCAAACAAAGGTGGGGTATCATACAAAGGATCACATCCGCAATCATTTTCAAGGAAAAACCGCCTATTGGGTTTCTTAAATATTAAAGCAAACCGAAGCATTCATCACACAATTGGTTATTCCGTTCCAAGACTGCACATTCCTTACCCTTAAGAGTACTCTCATATTTCAAGAAGAGATTTCCATCTTTAGGAGGAATATTGTCACACCATAGTGGGTTAGCATATAGGCTATTGCCTCCAAAGTAATCTATACCATCCTTTTCACCACTAGGCTCATTAAGAGTGTCTATATAATCTTCAAACAAGACATTATTCCTAAAGAGAGTATGATCTAATACACGGGCAAATTTGGAACACATGAGTTCTTCACTCTCTAAAAGATCAATATCAAGTTTTAAAGTGGTTTTAAGCACAAGATTGTTCCAAGAATAGATCTCGGGTTCAGTCCTATTTTGTTGACCAACATTGTCAAATTCTTCACTCACTTTAGTTCTATTAATTACAACACACATAACCTCAAATGGTGGGAAATTTTTACACACGAGTTGATCAACACAAGTTTCACAAGACGATGTACATTTATTCAACACTATGGCTTCAATACTAGGTGGACACAAATCAATCTTACAAGAATATTCAATTCGGTCATCAATAGGGTCAACTAGTGTATCCACTCTCACAACATGTACATCATCAACAATAGGCAAAGAATCAATAGACGATGTACTTTTATTCATCACATTGGCTTCAACACTAGGTGAAATTAAATTGATCTTACAAGAAGAGTCAATTCTATCATCAATAGGATCAACTAGCGTATCCACACTCACAACATGTACTTCATCATCAAGAGGCAAAGAAACAATAGACTCACAAATAGATAAGCTACCACTCATGTTCAATGGGCTTCTCTCCACACAATTATCGTTAACATGCACAAAAGTGTAAGAGTTAGCTATTTTACCTTTAAGTTCTTGAGCATATTCTTCTTTGGTTTGGTTCGGATCATGGCATCCCAATTTATCCTTTGAGAAGCTCGCATCACAAGGGAGTTTGTCAAGTCTTCTCCCTTGTTTCACCTCTTCATCTCTTTTCCTAAAATTGGGATTTAGTGCACTAAGCATTTGGCGTATCTCTTCAATAGTTGTATGCAATTTTTAGCATGGGCAATGAAGCTATCACAATGGTCATTGATGCGATCGAACATGGCATTAAAATTATTGGCAGCCATGATACGTAAAAGAAAGAAACAAATCTACAAAATGAACAAACAAGTTAGTTCTAATATCCTCACCAACTCTCTCACTCTCCGATTCTTAAATCACACTTGGTCTTACAAGTGTTTAAACTTAGGAATTTACTTGGCAAGTGAGTGAGAGATGATTCTACTTTGGCCTAGAATGGATTTTCGTTTAATATCACTCAAAGAAAATTGCTTACGGACTTGAACCAACAAGCTACAATGAATTACAAATGATAAAAGCACAAAATAAATGTAGACACGAAACAACTTTAGACTAATTATCAACCTATTTGGTAGTTACTAGTTTGGTAATTAGTGGTAGAATCAAAACAAAAGCAACTAGAAACAATAAATGGAAACTTAGAAATGGAATTTAAAACTCAATTTGGTTGTCTATATAAGTGATGACATGGCAGCTTGTGATTGGACGTCACTTTTCAAAATTTTCAAATCCCAAACCTCTTCTTTCGGCCAAACACTCCTCTAGGAAAGAAGAATTTTGGTTTTAGAGGGAAAAATTAAAGGTTTGAAGCCTTTTTGGAGCTTCAAATGAATTCAAAATAGATTGGTCCCCTCAAGTGTACTTTCAATTGTACTTGCTAGTTCCCTTGTCCCTTCTTCCTTTGTGGAAGACTTAGAATATGCTAGGGAATATTCTTGTACAAAAACTTACTACACTCTCTTTCTTCTCTCTTTTTGGATCAAACAAGCTACTTGAATATTCTTCTTCAATAAGATTTGAAGATGGTGGATGAACAAGATGAATATTCAAGAGTTGACCACTGTTTGACCACTAGGCAAATGAACCCCCAATTCAAATTTTGTTTTAGATCTGGGTTTCCTTTGCCAAGACAAGCACAAACAACAATAAATTAGCCACAAAATACCACACACAAGGTATCCACTATGATATCCCACCTCAAAAACTTCAAACAAGTCACCACAATGGTGGATCTAGCTCAAAAACAACCAAATCTTTTTCCAAACGAAGATCTAGACTCCTTAGGTGCTAGGGAACAAGAATCTAGCACTTGAAACCAACAAAACAACACAAAAATATGTATATCTAAGATTTAAAATGCTGTCCAAGTACAAAAACGTGAAACACCTATTTTTTTTCTTGACTCTAGACTCTTTTTTTGTGAAGATTTTCTTAGATCCAAGGCTTAGAGTTGTGGGAACAACTCTAATAAATGGCTCTTGCTACCAAATGATAAGAAAATAAACTACTAAGCATGAAATTACTCCTAAGAAACCAAAAATCAGAAACTAGAGAAGAGTAGATAAAGAACAAAAATACATGAATTCAAACCAAAAGAAGAGAAAATTGTATAAATGTAAAGGATAGATAGTGAGACATACACCTGCACCAATGAATAACACCAAGGTGTGTATCAAACACCAAGACACATAACACCAATGGAGGATAACACCACACTCTTAGGTGGACACAAAGGGATCAACTCCTCAGGTACCCACCTTTTTTGCCAAAATGTCAACTCAAGTGAATCCACACTCAAGCTAACCCTAGTTTCAATGGCTTTTCCAAGACCCACACTAAGGAAAGAAAATACAATTTGAGTTTCAATCAATTAATTCTTCAAAAAACTAAGGAAAATAGAAGCCTAATTGTCTATTTATACTTATTACAAACAAAGACTAGAATATCCTTAATGAAGGGTGCTCCTTTGGAGTGTAAAAGAGGAGTCTTAAAAGACCATAATACCCCTAAGTTGAGGTGCCTTTGGAGTGTATACAAGGCTACCTTGGAGTATATTCATGGTCCCTCTTCACATATTAGCAAGTACACTCCCTTGGTTGAATGCCACATAATCTCACGAGCCTCTATCTTCATAAATGGTGCCTTGTGTGTTTGGACTTGATGAATGGCGCCTATTTCATTCTCTCAAAATTGAGTATGGTTCATTCTCCAAGGTTTATGGTCCTCGGGTTAGCATCAAGTAAAGCATCCAAGCAACCTTCCAAACACAAAATTGCTTTATGTCTTGCTCAATACGTGCCTTCATTGCATATTCTTGTGCCCTCGGGGTGACCAAGTCTTGATCCTTTAGATGTTGGCCTCCAAAGAAGTCATCAAAAGCTAAGGTGGCCATTTGATTTGTATCAGACCATGAATTCATTAAGAGTTAACAATTCATCCCTCAATTTTAGTAGTAGTTCAAGCACTCTCAGTAAGTGCACAGAGTCAATATCAACTTGTTATTACCCATATGAACCTACTTCATGAGATATCCAATCACATAGGTTGGGTCACCATCTCTATTGATAATTATATTGGCCTTAGCCCCATCTCTTTTGATATTTGAAGAATTAATTTTCTTCCCATAGGTTTAGTCAGTGAATCGGCCAAATTTAATTCTGACTTCACATAATCAATAAAAATTATTCCATTTATTAGTAGCTGCTTAATAACATCATAACTCAATTTCATATGTCTACTCTTATAACTGCAAGATTTATTCTTTGCAATAGCAATTGCAGCTTGACAATCACAGTGTATATATATAAGAGGCATTAGATTATCTTTATTAAAGGGATATTAGACAATAGATCATCCTTTTTCAAAGGCATATTAGGCAACAGATCATCCTTTTCAAAAGGCCATGAGGCAATACATCATCCTTTTTAAAAGGGATATTTGCTAAGAAATTTCTTAGCCATTCAACCTCAGTACCAGCTAACTCCATAGCTACAAATTCTGATTCCATAGTTGATCTAGCAATAATCATCTGCTTAGCTGATCTCTATGATACTGTACCACCACCAAGGGTGAACATATAACCACTACTGAATTTTGTCTCATCTAAATCAGAGATCCAATTTGCATCACAATACCCTTCTAAAGTAGAAGGAAATCCACTATACGAGATACCATAATTCACAGTTTCTTTCAAATATTTCATCAGTCTCATTAATGTAGACCAATACTCATTATTGGGATTATGAGTATATCTACTGAATCTACCCACAACATAGGCTATATCAGTCCTAGTAAAATTCATTAAATGCATTAGACTCCCAATGACCTGTGCATACTTAGACTGAGCAACTGGTTCACCATTATTCTTTTTTAATTTAGAATTAGCATCATAAGGAGTGACCGTATGAGTTATCTTCCAACATTCAAAATTCTTAAGAAGTCTTTCCACATAATGTTCTTATGACAATATTATACCATCTTCACTCCTTATAATTTTAATTCCTAAGATTATATTCACTTCACCCAGATCTTTCATATCAAATTTAGTAGACCAAAGTAACTTGGTACGTTTTATAATATTTAAACATGTACCAAATATAAGCATGCATCAACATATAAAAAAATTATCACATAATCATTGTCTACCAGTTTTGTATAAACACATTTATCCACCTCAACAGAAGAAAAACCATCTTTTATTAAGACTTGATCAAATTTGTCTTGCCACTGTTTAGGAGCTTGTTTAAGGCCATAAAGAGATTTAATTAACTTACAAACTTTATTTTCTTGTCCAGAAATTACACATCCTTCAGGTTGAACCATATAAATTTCTTCTTGTAAATCGCCATTTAAGAAAGCTATTTTTACATCCATTTGATTGATAAAAAGCTTATGAATTGATGTTAAAGCAATTAATATTCGAATAGAAGAAATTCTTGTTACTGGTGCAAATGTATCAAGATAATCAATATTTTGCTTTCGAGAAAATCCATTAGCTACTAACCGAGCTTTATATTTATCTAAAGATCCATTCCAATTAAGTTTCTTTTTAAAAATCCATTTACAACTAATCGGTTTTGCACCAGGAGGTAAATTAGTTAAAACCCATGTATTATTTTTCATTATTGAATCAAGTTCAGTTTTTATTGTCTCTTTCCAAAATTTAGCATCAGAAGAAGATGCATCTTCAAAATAATTTGATGATTCATTATCAACAAGAAAAGTTTAAAAATCATTTCCATAGTAAAAATATTCTTTTCTAGGCCTTTTACTCCTTCTCAGTTCCTCAATATTAGAGGTAGATTCATTTTCTCTTTCAACAAGTGCATGAGAGATTTTATCACATTGTAGAAAAATATGTTCAAAGAATTCTGCATTTGTTATCTCAACTATAGTATTAATATCAAGTACATCATTTTTCACGACAAGAAATCTGTATGCAGTACTATGTTCAACATATCCAATAAGCATGCAATCAATAGTTTTAGAACCTATTTTCCTCTTTTTAGGTTTAGGAATAAGAACTTTAGAAAGGAAACCCACACTTTTAAATATTTCAAATTAGGCTTATAACCTTTCCACAGTTCATAAGGGGGCTTGCCAGTTCTTTTATGAGGAATTCTATTCTGTAAATGACATGTAGATAAAATAGCTTCACCCCACAAATTATTAGGTGCATTATAGCTAATTAACATAGAGTTCATCATTTTTTTTAATGTCCTATTTTTTCTTCCAGCTACACCATTAGACCTAGGAGAATAAGGCGGAGTTACTGCATGAATAATACCTTTTTTTCACAAAGAGCGTTTAAGGATACATATTCTTCACCTCTATCAGATCTAATTCTCTTGATTTTTCTACTAAGCTGATTTTCAACTTCAGATTTATAAGACACAAAAGTATCAAATGCATCATCTTTATTACTCAGCAAATACAACTCAGTAAATTTAAAGAAATCATCTATAAAGGTCACATAATATCTTTTACCACCTCTAGTCATAGTTTGTTTTAAATCACCCAAATCAGTGTGAATCAAAGATAATAGTTCAGTTTCTCTATTAACTGAAAAACATGACTTTTTAGTAACTTTAGCTTAAGCACATATTTCACATTTATCAAAATTACTTGAATCTAAACTAGATATTAGACCAACTAATTGCATATTTTTTATATAAGAGAAATTAGCATGTCCTAATCTAGCATGCCATAAAGAAATAGACTCAATCATATACACAGAAGATAATGCATTATCATTGATAATATTAAGTACATAAAGTCCATGATTACAACTACCATTTCTAATAAGAATATTATCTTTAGTTAATATGACCTCATTATTTTTAAATATAACCTTTATTCCAACTTTTTCTAATAATGCCACAGAAATCAAATTAATTCTGATATTAGGAACATGCAACACATTACTCAATGCCAAGGTTTTACCAGATGTGAGTTTGAGAAGAACTTTGCCTTTTTCAAGAACTTAAATAGTTCTCGAGGTCCCAAGATAAATAATTTCTTCTTCTTTGTCAACTTGGATGTATTATATAAAATCATTTTTGTTTATACAAATGAGCCTAGTAGAATCAGAGTCTACCATCCAATTTTTCCCATTGGTCTCAATATTCATTTTTGAAATGACCGCAATAATTATATCATCCATTTCAGTCAAATTTATTTTTGACTTAGTGGGATTGTCATTTCCTTCACATATTATCTTGCATTGAGATGCATTTTTTATAAGAATTTATTATTAGGCATGCAACCAAGTTCATTTTCATACCTATATTCTGTAGTACCACAGTCTTCTAACAAACTGACTGGAATGGAAGCAGCCAAAACAATACTAGCATTAGTATTATCAATGGTCTTAGGGCCAATATTACGTGCCATAGTTTCTAGATTGTTGGGGAACAATGACAAAATAATAATAATAATATTATTTAACTGTTAACAAAATATTATATTAATAATATTAGCAATACAATAACATAACAGTGTACAATATTATTACTACTTCGGTGATAATACAATAATCAATATGGCAACTATAATAGTAATCTAACTGCCTTTTAACAAGTTAATATATTAATTATACTTGAGTCGTGCTAGGCACTGTTCTAAGAAACTATTTTAGCAGTGTGAAATGTTTCCCCAGGATCAAACAAGCACTTCCTTAATCAATTAGAGGATATTCTGAGTTAAATAAGTCTTCTCTAATTAATCAGAGGATATAAGAATCAACATAATTGTTAATATGAATATCAACAAGTTAAATCATAGGTTTAAATAATAACCCAAATCACTAAGCAGGATTCTAAGAAGAAAGAGAAAACTAAAGAGGAAATTTAGAAAGTTATTTTTTGGATTTTTGTAAGGATTTAAGGAGTATTTATAGGTAAGACTTAGCTTCTCAAATAAACCTCTTGATGGCTTCCAAAGTAAGCCTTCTCAAGTATATCTCTTGATGGCTTTCAAAGTAAGTCTTCTCAAGTATATCTTTTGATGGCTTCTAGATTAAGCGTTCTCAAGTATATCTTTTGATATCTTCTAGAGTAAGCCTTCTCAAGTCCATCTCTTGATGACTTCTGAAATACATTTAAAGACATGACTTTTTCAATACACTTCAAATGTAAATTATTTTGACATAACTAAATAATTTTCCTACACTTGTCCTAGCTGTAAATTCATTTCTTTAATGATATCTCAATTCGATATGTATTTAAGCCTTTTGAAAGTGGATCCAACACATTATCCTTTGACCTCACATAATCAATCACGATAATTCCACTAGTGAATTATTCTATAACGTATTATGTCTCCATCTTTTATGAGAAGATTTACCATTATGCATCATTCTCCCTCTCCTACCTATCACAACTTATCTATTATATTATATGTATACTGGTGCCGAAGGTCTAGGATAATAAGGAGTATCTTTCAAGAAATTATGAAGCCATTCAACTTTTATAGGCTGATCTAATGCGATAAATTTAGATTCTATTATAGAGCGGGCAATACATGTCTATTTAGATGATTTCCAAGTGATTGCTCCTCCACCTAGAGTAAATACATATCCACTCGTGGATTTTACTTTATTTGATTTGGTGATCCAATTTGCATCACTATAGCTTTCAATTATCGCATGATATTTTTTACAATGCAAAGTATAGTCTTCAGTTTATTTTGGATACCCCAAAATTCTATTCATGTAATGAATCTCTAGGTTATTTCCTCAATTGGCATGCATTTTTGGTATTTTGAGTCTTTCCGCAGTGGCTAAAAATTATTTATGACTTGGTAAAATGGCCGATTCAATTATCGGATGATTCATTTAGGTTTTATGCTCATTTCTCTATTTTGGAGCTTTCACTTTTTAGGACTTATTTTCAAATAAAAACTTATAGTATATGACCTTAGATGAGAATTCCAATAGCACCATCAGCTCCAAAACATTAATTTTAGGCTTGGGAGACCCTTATTTAGGTTTTGAGGTTTCCAGACTCATTTTGGAGATATTGGGCGAATTATATAAAAAATGGAACTATAGGTGTAGATTACAATTTAGTTGAAATGATATTGATTGAAAGTTTTGATGGTTTCATTGAGTTTGAAATATCAAATTTGGTATGATAACATAGTTTATTTGCGTGCACGGAGTTTCAAATGAATTTCGAGCCCCCAATCAAAGTTCATCTATGAACTTAGTAAAATCTAGTATCTGGTAGATGATATGACCATTTTTGCGCTCATGGAGCTACTTTAGCAGCCAATGCTTTAGCGCCCGTGATCCGCTTAAGTGGACTTGGCTATTGGGATAAGGCCAGATGTAGCGGCAAGGTGGCCGCTTAATATCACAAGGGCGGCCATTTTAGCGGCACCCATGCCAAGCTACCAGACCGCTTTAGTGGTTGAGATGCCGCTTTAGCACCAAGGTGTCCCCTTTTACGGCACCTGAGAGCTTTTAAATTCCCTTTTGTTCACCTGATTCTCCACCATTTCTTTCACCATTTTCATACCAATTTAAGTACTAAAAAAGAGGAAAAAGTGGGAAATCATCCAGTGAAGCTAAAATAAGCAAGCCTAACGCTCTTTGGTCATTTTTCATTAATTTTTTCATCAATTTTCATCCTAATTCATGGTAAATTCTTAGTAATTATGCCTTAAATTCATAAGATTTAGGGGCTAATTTAGGCCCTGATTCTTGTACCATTTGTTCTCAAATTTTGAGCATAAATTCCCTGTCCTTTAAGGGACCTCATCCTGGATTCAATTTTGAATTTTATTAAATTCTGAACCAACCCTTAATATAGCAACATGGGTATTGTTTTATCCATTATGATGTATATATTACTATTTTAATAATGTGGCGGCATTATGACATCGTAGAGTAAAGGCAGACAATTTGTTGGTGATGCGAGGACTTACGGTTCGACGTTGAGATTGGGCTTCTGTCTACTCTTATTCATGAGATAGTGTATTATATATATATATATTTCATGTTAAGTAAGAATGTAGGGATATGATTATTCGTGGATTTTCAAGACTTAGCCTAATTTAGAAGTATTGGGGATAGAAGGGCGAATCAACCCTTAAGGTGAAATACCTATCACATCCTTAAGATCCTATTAGTCTAAGTTATGAGTATGTTAGATATAGTTCAGACTAAGCCCCCCTTAGTTTAAGGTTTACTATTTGACTCAGTGAATTAGCATGGTTTCTTGCATTACAATGTCGTGGTTATGCTGGTTGTATATTATTGGGTCCAAGGCCATATTGATGATATTAATTGGACTTCAAGTGTGTGAATTATCCTTGTAAGGGATGTGGCGGTAGTCTACGGATGTTTAAACTCTTATAATTGTATTGTTTGGATATTGGAGATGGCGTGCATAAATTCGGTACATTCATGCTCACTTAATGATATGATTCCAACCAAAATCATTGTTTACTACTATTTTCCTAAAATGTATTTATTCCTACTTTTCACTTTAAAATGGGTTCTTTCATAATGGGAACCATACCATCTTAAAGAATGATTTATGAACTTTTGAGACTAAAAATAATATTTTAGAGATTTAACTAAGATAGATTTCGATCCACGATTTTACTACTACTATTTACTTTGATCGAGAGAGATTTCAACCCTTTATACACTTCTATGACGATTTAGTCTCAAAGTTTGCCCCGAGAAATGGATTTACAAACTTACACCCTTTTAGAAGCGGTTCAATTCTAAGTATATTTACATCTCTTCGGTACTAGATGAAGTAGATTGCTGCTGATAATGACTACTGAAAATTCTGGCTTGGGACCAGATCAGCGTATATAGGTACTCCTAAACCACACTAGGTTCCCCTTCATTGGTGAGCCATCGTGTCAGAGAAGAGAGGATGATGTTGATCCTGTCTTTACGAGCCGTCGAGTTGGAAGAAGTGTATACACTAGGTTATATTATGGCATTTGGATTGGTATGATATTATGAATTTAATTTGCATTCATTCTTGCATGCGCATTGCTTATAACCAGTATATTGTTTGGTTCCTATATCTATTAGCCTTATGAGGGTTGCATAGTTATACTTTATAAGTTCTGTTTACTGTGTGTTGTGTGCTATTTTGACTTATCGGGTTATGAGGCCCAATTTAGGTATTATTTATTTGGACTATCTGGTTAATTTAATATTATTATTATTATTATTATTATTATGAGTTTGTGATAGATTGATTGTGGATTGCTACTGAGATTCGAGGTATGATTCTGATTCCTTTATCTTACGGTTATTTATTATGGATAATTATCTCATGATTAGATGCTTGTACTAGGGACCCTAATTATGTTAGCACTAGTTCCTACTATGATTAGGAGTGCTTAAGGTGCTAGTATGACCACTTTAGGCTGTACATTGAGTTAGTCTTGTTTATGTATGTATGTATGTATATATTTATATATATGTAGCTATGGTATTACTGTACATCTCTCTCTTCCTTTATTTGTTCATATTGTATATCCATTCATTTCTTTGTATACTACTATATATCCTTCTTCTACTCTTTATTTGTATATTGGATAGTGATATACGTATAGTGCTTAGGTTACTGAGTATGCCTATGTCACAACCCAAAATTCAAAGGGTTATGATGGCACTTGTCGCGGTGATCCTTGACAAGTAAGCCTATCACCCTAACCAATAATCATAAAGGAAAAAAATGATAATAACCCCAAGGTAAGACTTCTAGAACGAAGTCAAACAATACAAGTATAATAAATGTGGAAAGAAACATAACAATGCATCCATAACTTCCAAAACCAGGTATCAACAGTATAAGAACGTATCTAGTACAACTCGAATCCAAAAGGGCTACATAAGAAATCCAACTACAAGAGAACTCTGTCTTTGAACTGAAAGTAAAGATATAGTCGATAAGATAGGTAGTAGAATACATCCGGACGCCTGAAGGTCAACCACTACCTTAAAAGCACCAAATATTGCCCAGATCAACTAAGCTGGGGCACATTCAAATTAGGACCTGTACTAAAAGATTGCAGTAAGGGTGAGTAAGGACAACTTGTACTCAATAGGTATCATAGTTCAATTAAGAAAAGTAGAAAAGAAGGCATACAAAATACTCACTAAGGAAATGTCACCTACGAACAGAAAATATCCCACTACGGTAGCCCACACCACTTGTACTAATAGTTCTATTATATCATATATATTGCAACAAACATAAAAAAGATCACAAGTATATAATATATCACATGCAAGTAGGACAAGGAAGGACACTAGACATACAAGATCATCAAGTACAAGTATAAGAAGATAGAATAATTTGATAGGTAATAATTCATGCAGAAGTACAATCACATCACCACTATAATAAATCAAACACAATAAAAATGATGATGATGATGATGATACACGAGGTTGTCGCACAACCTCCTTATACACCAATGAAGGCAATCCTTTCCGACGTGGGTCCCATGGAGGGTTCATCAATCTATATACTACCCCATATACACCAATAGAGCTAACGCTTCCTAATGTAGGACCCATGGAGGGTTCGTCAGTTCGTATAAAACCAATATCCATGACTCTTGTCTGGCATAACCTTTAGAGGAGGTCTATAAAATTTGATGTTTCTAGTATTTCCAGTATATCTAATATTTCCTCTATTTCTAGTAATTTCAGTATTTCCAGTAATTACAGTATTTTCAAAGAACATAAATAATATAAGGCACAAATCAAGTATACATTCAACAACAACAAGTATAAATATATAAGGCATACAATAAACAAGTGTAATTATGTGTGTGATGCCATCAGGATGATGATGCAATGTTCACAAGCAATAATGATAAGTATTTCCACAATCAACCACATAATATATTTCCAAAATTAACCATGATGATATATTTCCATAACCACATGAGCCAACATCCACTCATTATCTCCATCATCCATGAAATTCAACATGATTCATATGCTAATAAAGTATGTCTATAACACAATACACCAAAGGTACCACAATAGGCATTTCAACAACACAGTACAATTATCCACATATATTTCAGGTTATCAATATCACATGGACCATACTCGGTCATACATATCACTTAATATCTCAAATACCAATAATTATATCACATATAGTCCCCTATACGGGCACAACACATAGATATCCATTTTTCATGAGTAGTTTCTACCCTTAACATGTATTTTGATATACATATTAACTACGCAATCCAGTCTTAAGAGTTAAGCCATAACCTACCTCGAATACCGAAACCAGTCCACAAAAATTCAAACACGCGACCTTACTTCTCACAATGATCCCAAAATCAACTAAAACAAAGAAATATAGAATCTACACATTAAAATAAAGCCAACGATACCCATGTTGCCTACTTTTGGTTTGGGATTAAAATGGACCCTCGAAATGGATTTTCAAAAAAGAAGGGAAAAATTAGAACTTTACTTCAAAACATGTTTTTCATACCTTTTCGAATCGAGTTAAAAATGGTGTTCAGATAGGAAAAACTATTTTTAACCTTTACCGGGTAAAACCTTTGAAATCCATTTTAAATTCAAGAATCGAAGATGTTTTGAAGGTTAAATTGAGAAAAATATAGTAAGTATAGGATTAGAAATATGATTCAAATGAAAAGTAATAAAATTTGGGGATAAATCAAGTAATAAGGTTTTTGGGGGTTTGAACAATAAATCAAGAACTTGAGTAAGAAAAGGATGAAATCTCACCATACATCCATAATAGAATAAAGAAATAGACATTAATATAGCTTCGTAATCACCCACAAGCTTCACTTTTAAGCTCTCACACTATTTTAAGGTTTATCTCTCAACAGGCAAGGTGAAAAATGCCCAAAATCGCGACCTAATGGGTCTATTTATACCCATACCAAGTATCCAGGTAGTTCTATCACACTCCCAAGCATTTAATAACACTATTTAAACTCAAGAGAAGGTATTACAATCACAATCACCCCTTGTGCGATTGTACTATCCTCTCTGGCACCAGATATCAGCTAAAACTTCAAAATTTTTCCAAATTTTTGCTAAGGCTTCGAGATTCATTTGGAGTCTGATTTATGAAAATGAATTATGTAAACCCACTGAATTTGACATTTCGAATGCGTTGGAAAAGTCGAATTTTCAAAAAGACATTATTTTAAAATTGACTCCCAAAATTTGAAATCACAATTTCCAAACTGAGGGTTCAAATGAGATTAAAAGCTATAAAACCAAATCAAATATGTTACCACCCTAAAACTAATATTTTGGATTTGCTGGCATAGTATGTTTAGCCATCCATTACACGGATCAAAATATAACCACACGGTCCGTAATAAGGCTCTCAAAGCCACAAAAATCATAATATCACACAAAAGGCTTCAAAATGCATCGGAAATCATGCCAATCAACTACACATCCCAGAAATACAAAAATGTGACTATAGAAAGGGGGTAAAATAGTCAAATTATACATATCTCATATTTCACACATTTCATCGAATTTTCAAGTCGTTACAAGAATAGTTTATTCTTACTACCTCCTTAGTTTTATTAGGTTGGTATCTTGGATATTTGGGTATAGATTACATTCCTGGTTGTATGTTATTTATATTTTCTTTTTCTTTCAATATCAGTTGATAGTTTCCTGCTAAGTACAATGTATTGTTACTCATCTACATTTCTGCAACATGCACATTATATTAGGGATTCTCACCATTGTTGTGTGCATCGTGTGGAGCTACT
The DNA here is from genome assembly GCF_002878395.1 of Capsicum annuum. Lineage (NCBI taxonomy): Eukaryota > Viridiplantae > Streptophyta > Magnoliopsida > Solanales > Solanaceae > Capsicum > Capsicum annuum. The sequence continues at coordinate 142,592,822 of NC_061118.1, forward strand.
GTGGATACAAAATTTAGGGTGATCTACTCACGCTTGAAGTATTACTATTCTTCCTCTTATGGATTAAATTAATCTCTATATTATATTTAGAGATGGGTTGTACCTATATAATTATTTAGTATTCCACTGGTATTCTTATTATATTAGAAGCTCTTGTATTGATTCCACCAAGTTTTGAAATTGTATTTTATGTATGTATGTATATATGTATATATTAGTCTTCTATTATATTAGAAGATCTTGTACTAATTCGACCTCTATTATAATCATTTCACTACTTTTATTCATTTCTCTTGGTAACTCATTACTAGCAGTTTTGGACTACGAGTTGTATTACCTATTGGTGGGTTATCAGAGCTTAGGTCTATTGATTTATTGGAACGAGATCTAAGTGCATAATAGAGACCTGTGGATTAGTGTATAGACGTTTGTAACCTATATTCAGGAGGCTACAAGGCATTTTAAGGAAATTTTATTGGTTGAACCTTGAGGTGTTGTCCTAGATCTATGATATGAGGTTACCTATTGATGTGGATGAGACTTCAGCATGTTTCTATAGTTTAAGCTCAACATCAAACTAGGGAGTCAGAGGTTAATATCAAAGATCTTCAGTATCAACCGGAGAATTTGGGGCCAACACAGGACCCAATAGATTTTATGACTGCTTCAGCACTTTGAGATTCAATATTTAGGATTCTAAGCCTTTTTATGGATACCTCAGAGCTAAATATGAGGTTCAGTTCTTCTAGCTGTTCTCAGGCTTGAGTTGGGTTTGTTGGTGTTCAACAGGGTTCCTTATTGATTTTAGAGTATGAGTTTGGGTTTCTTGAGTGGGAAAGACATACTCTTATGCTATTTTTTTAGAGCAAGATATGTTGCATGGATTTATTAGAGGATTAGCATTGCCACTCCATTTGGCATCGAAGCATTTGTGTAACACCTTGAGTTTGTACTCCGGACCCTACACGGTTCTTATGACCCCGAAGGACCATAAGCTGACCCATGACTGATATATGCTATGAGAACTGAATAATACTACTGAAAATAATATAGAAAATAGGCTAAATTACCATAAGGTTCAAAATTTGAATACTGATAAAGAATATCAACTGTAATAATAATAAACAAAATTGAATACTATTTGATAGTCGAGTCTGAAAAGCCTCTAACTGAACTGTCTGAATGTGGAGTAGATGGGACAAGCCCGCAACTAACTTCGACTACTGAAATACTAAAGCTACTAAAAATACTAAAATAACTGCATATCCTTGATAGATGAGGACTCACTACTGAATTTGACACTGTTGGATAAATCTGAATCTATTTATACACGGTGAGGAACTTGAGCGTCCGAATCTATGATGGACATCATAGCGCAAAAAAGAGTATGCTTTAGTACATGGAATGTACTGGTATACTAGATGAGGTAAGGCCGAATGCAAGGGTTCAAATACATGAACAATAATTAACTAAATGATATAGAGTAACAGAGTATGAGACTACATGGATAACTAAAATTGCTGTGCATACCGAGTATGCAATACTATGCATATACGTGTATTCCACACCTGAGCTTTTACTGAAGCTAAATTCTGGGTTCTGATAACTGAGTAACTGATATCTAAGATTACTGATAACTGAGTTACTGAAATTGATTGACTGTATCTGACAATCTTGATTCTGTAGAACTGAACTGAGTTCTATACTAAGACTACAATTAAAACTGTGGGAAGTAATCATCTAACCGACATACCCCAAATAAGATAACTATAGTCCAACCTGTAACCCCAGTTGGAAGGGTGTCAATACCGTGCTATGGTTAAAGAGAACTGAAGATTTACCCTCATTAGGTAGGTACTCTAATGAGAAGGGTGGTACTATCAACTGGCAGGCTAAAACACCTCATCAACCCTTAACAGGCAGGTTGATGTCTCAACCTACGCTGGCTACGTAGTTTTGGAACACAAGGACTGCTTCTAATAATCACACCCTCTATTGGCAGGTGAGCCCCTATCCTTAGGTTCACTCGTGCTGAATTCAACTCCCAACTGAATAGACACTGAACTGATTATACTGAGCTAAACTAGACTGATACTGAGTTCTGTAACTGACTGAGTTCACTGAGTTCTATAATTGACTGAGTGCTACTATTCTATGTCATGATTGGGACTATTCTTAACTACTGTAGCTCTAGGTAAACAACTAGATTTTTGGTAATTGAATACCCCCAGGACTCGATAGCATGAAAGTAAAGGATAGCATGATCTTGAAAAGCATAACAATGTCCACTTGTTCATAATTCATTCATAGAGATATTTTATCAAACACTTATAGGGCATAAACTTGTACATATGCTAGCATGTCATGATTTCACCGTTTAATTCACATGGACATTCCATCAAACACATGGGGAGCACAACTTAATTCATATAATCTTGGATAACATGTAAACATTATAAATACAACACCCACACTTGCAAATTCAAGGATTATAACATGGGAATTACACAATTCAATATACATGCTATTTTAATTTCATGGAATCTATAATTAATTATGGATTAAAATTCAATTAATCTCATGAACATGAAAACAATCTAATTTCAAGCATATAAATTATGAATCAATAATCTTATAGTTTTAAAAATGGATTCTTGGTCTCTATGGGTGAAAGGAACCCATAGATGAACACCTAACATACCTGAATTGATAAGTTCTTGGAGTTCTTGGCCAGTTTCTTGAGATTTTCTCTTGATTGCTTGAAGATTATGTAAAACCCCTCAAAATTTTAAGCTTAAATCAGTCCTTTAAAGCTTGTTAAGTGGTCCCAGACCTAGAAAATTCTAGCTATGTAATCAGACTTTGTGTCATTTTAGCCTTCGCAAGTTGGCAACTCTATTTCATGACCTCTATGACCTTAAAATATCAATCTATAGGTTAATTCATGATCAGGAATGTTAGTAGGTGTTTTCAGATGAGTTTCATATTTTTTTGACCTCGTTTGAACCACGTTTGGGAATCCAAAATAGTGTATCAACGCGATCTTGGCACGACACATCGATCAATATTTTCCTTGGCTCCCAGTGGCAATTTACAGTGAATTGATGCGGATTCGATGTGGCGCCTTGGCTATCGCATCGATACTAATGACGCAGCACGTCGGTCTACTCATTGAAGTCCGATTTTCAATTATTAAAAAGCCGCGTCCTTAGGGATATTTGGATCTTTTTCTCGCCCCTATTCATCCCTAAAACACGAGATTCAACTTCATTAAGCAACATACACTCACTTTCTCTCAAATTTCTCAAGAATAAGAACCCTAGGTGATTTAACTTCAAAACCAAAACTCAAGATTTTACCATCGTTCTTCAAGAATTAAACAACCAAGGTATGTGAAGTGTTCATCCAAGGGTTCTTTCCACCCTTGGAGTCCAAGAAAATCTTTTAAACTTCAAGTAGTTGGAATTTTTGATTTCCATGATTGGAGTTAAAGTGTATTCATGATTATTATTTGAATTAGATTTCTATTTCATGATTTATTATACGTCCCATGTGGAATTGATTATTGTGTGCGTAGCTTCGTATGAATCCATGTTAAACCATTTGAAATTTTGGAAAAGAAAGTGAATCATGATGCTCACTTATTAAGTGCTTATATTATGCTCACCAAGTACTTGATGAATTGTTCATATGAACAAATAAGGGAAAGAAATCATGTTATGCTAGCTTATGTGCAAGTTATACCATGCAAGTGTTTGTTAAATTGTCTCTATAGATACATTAGGAACAAGTGTGTATTTTTATGCTATACAAGATCATGTGATGCTTTACTCGTTATGCTATCGAGTCCTAGGGGTATTTAATATCCGACAATTTAGCTGTTTACCTAGAGCCAGTGTTAGTTACAGAATAATCTAGTTAAATCACGATCAGCAGTACTCTCAGTCAGTTACAAGACTCAAGAAAAACCCAGTAGACTCAGTATCAGTCCAGTGCAGTTCAGTATTCAGTTCAGACCTCGGTAAATTCAATCAGTTGACAAAATTCAGTAGTATTTTATCAGTCAACGGAGCTCAGTGAACTTAGTTCAGTTCAGTTAGATAGTATGATCAGCAACAGTTCAGTCAAGCCTAGTATGAACTAGGAAATCAGTCAGTATCTATTCAGATGGGAGTAGGATTCAACACCGAGTTAACCCAGGGATGGGGGAATTCCTGTAAGCAAAGAGTTTGACCATTAGTAGCAATCCCTATATTATAGAACAACTTAGCCAGCGTAGGTTGAGATATCTTCCTACCAGATATTATGAGGGTTGATACATCTCATTCCAATTTTCTTACCAGTGAGGGTTGACGAAAGAGCTTCCTGTCAGAGAGGGTTAACTCACAATTGTCTTTACCCATGGCATGGTACTGACACCCTTCCAACTGGGGTTACAGGTTGGACCCTAATCTATTCAGAAAGAGGAATGTCAGTTAGATGATTACCTCCCACAGTCTCAGTTTCTATTCCAGTCTCAGAATAGAACTCAGTTCAGTTCTACAGATTTAGGACTATCATTCACAGTCACTCAGTTCAATATGGAACTCAGTATAGTTCCACAGGATCAAGGCTCTCAGATACAGTCACTCATTTATCTGCTACACAGTATTAGTAAACTCAGATATCAGTAAATCAGTAATTTAAAACTCAGTATCCTGGTTTATCACGATCTTAGTTATAGTGTACTTATTCATGCATGTACTCCCATTCAGTTATATTCATGTCACTCAGTTAGTGTTGTTCATGCATATGAACCCATGCATTTCAGCCTACCTCACTTAGCATACCCGTACATTCAAAGTACTGACACATACTTTTTTCTTGTGCTATGATGTTTTATATCATAGGTTCAGATGCAAGGGCTCTCGAGCACCCTAGGAAGTTCATATCTTCAGCAGTCAGAGTTAGTGGTGAGTCCTCAGAGTTCGAGAACATGATTATTTTCTTAAGTATTTCAGTTTATTAGTACAATTTTTAGTAGTTGGAGTTAGTTGGGGGCTTATTCCATCAAATCCATGATTCAAACAGTAGAGACTTTTCAGATAGATGCTTTAGTTTTTGTATTGTTATACCGTATACAATTTTATTTCAGTATTGAACCTTATGGAAAATTTTTGCCTAATTTCTGCATCTTTGTAGTATTACTATTCAATTATTGCAGCAGGTACCAGTCATGCGTTAGCTTGTAGTCCTTCAAGATTATGATCATCGCGTAGCGTTCGAGGTACAGACTCGGGGCGTTATAGATTAGGGTTTGCTAATTAAGAGAGAATGCTTTTATTTTGGGAAAGAATGAGTGAATAGTGATGTAACTAGATTAATTAGGGGTAAATTTTTTGTTGAAGACTGATTTGGGTCATGGGAAAGTACCCAATTACCCCTGGAAAATATTTAAAAATTGTCATTGAAAACTTCCGATTTGGGCCCTTGGAACGACGCGGCGCTATCACGCCGTGTCACTGGAAACTGACAACTGGGAAAATGGCTAGTGGTGCAACACGGTGGAATCGCGTTGCCATGCTGGATATAAATTTGGGACTAATCACGACACGTTGAAATCGCGTGGCTTTACTGGAAAAAGGACAATTGTGAACTAGGTCTAGGCGCATGCGCCACTATCGCGGAGCAACACTGGAATTTGACAACTGCCATTTGGCTGGCCTCTGTGACGTGGTGGAGTTTTATTTGGCAAATTGCTTTACAAAATATGCTATAAATTTCACCTGGTTGTCAGATTTGGGCAAATTTTATATCGTTGGAAAGCTGACTGAATTTTAAAAAATACTGGCTATGTTAAAATTTTTTTTATAGAGTAAATCATGTACTGAGAGTTAAATTAAGCTAGGGAAATATGAGGTATTACAATATTTCCCCCTTGGGAACATTCTTCCTCGAATTAGACTAATTAAGCTGAGAAACACTGATAGACTGAGTTTACTCACTGGACATGCATATCCGATGCATGGAATACATGACTGAAGCTATTGATAAGCTGAGTTTTTACACTGAACATGAATATTTGATGCATGAGTATATGGCTGAATTGATTCATTAATGCATGGCAGAATATGCAACGATAAAGAATACCAAATTTATAACTATAACTGAACATGGAACTGAGCAAAGCTAAGGAAAACTATTACCTTAAGCTAATTCTGAGTTTGTGGAGAAGAGTGAGGATACTTGGTCTACATATCTACTTTTGTTTCCTAAGTATCTCCCACAATGAACTAATTCCGCCAAAGAACTTTGACCAATTGAACTTATTTGTTCCTCAGTCTGTGAATTTGATGATCGAGGATCTGTACTACAACTTCTTCGAACGAGAGATCATTCTAAATATCTACGCCCTCTAAGAGGACTATGTCTGCTGGGTCACCAATACATTTATTTAGAAAGGAGATGTGGAATACTGGGTGTACTAAAGCTAAATCTGAAGGCAACTCAAGCTCGTAAGATACCTTTCCAAAACAGCTGACAATTCTGTATGACCGAGATATCGAGGACTGAGATTTCTCTTCTTTCCAAACCTCTTCACCCCCTTAATAGGAGATATTTTCAAGAACATAAAATCACCAATCTCAAACTTGAAATCCTTTCTCCTCACATCTGCATATAATTTTTATTGGCTCTGGGCAGCTCTAAGCCTTTCTCTAATCAACTAAACCTTATCTAAGGCATTAAATACTAAATCAGGCCCTACTAATGTGGCCTCACCTACCTCAAACCAACTAATTAGAGATCTATATCTCCTACCATAAAGAGCCTTAAATAGAGCCATTTCAATACTGGAATGGTAATTGTTATTATATGCAAATTCGATCAAAGGCAAGTGGTCATCCCAACTACATTTAAAATCAACAATGGAGGTTCTTAATATATATTCTGGAGTCTGAATGGTCCTCTTTGGTTGACCATCTGTCTGAGGGTGGAAGGCTGTACTGAGGTGAACTTGGGTACCGAGACCCTTTTGGAATGCTTTCCAAAAGTGAGAGGTAAACTGGGTACCTCTATTTGAGATGATAGACACTGGGACTCCGTGTAACCTGACCAACTCTTTGATATAGAGCTTGGATTAGTCCTCGAATGAACAGGAAGTATGAACTGGAAGGAAATAAGTGAATTTGGTCATCCTGTCTACTAAAACCCAAATTAAATTATGTTGAAGATGAGTAGAGGCAAACCGGTCACAAAGTCTATGTTCATTTCTTTCCATTTCCATATGGGAATACTAAACTCCTGCATGGGCACATTAGGCTTTTAATACTCAATCTTAACCTGCTGAGACGTAGAGCACTTAGCTGCAAACTCTGCAATATCTCTATTTATCCCACTCCACTAATAAATCTCCTATAAATCACGATACATCTTAGTGGCCCCTGGATGAATTAAGTAACCCGCACCATGCACTTATACAAGAATTCGCTGCCTCAAGTTATCTACACCTGGCACACATAAATGACCTTGGCAACACAACATACCATCTTCCCCTTGGGAGAAAACCTCAACTTTCTGATCCGTGACTGACTCTTTCAGCTTAACTAGATTGGGATCTCTGTCCTGCTTTTCCCTTACTTAGGAAACTAGAGATAATTCTGAACTATTCTGCTCCCACACACTGCCTTCTGTTGAATTTAGTGAACACCTAGTCGGGCAAGCTGATGAAATTCTTGAACTAACTTCTTCTTACAGTTCTCAACATGAGAAACACTACCTATAGACAATCTACTGAGAGCATCATCCACTACATTGGCCTTGCCTGGATGGTATAGAACACTCATGTCATAATCTTTCAATAACTCTAACCACCTTCTCTAACGTCAATTTATTTTTTTTTTGAGAAAAAATATACTTTAAGCTTTTGTGATCTATGAACACATCCACATATACCCCATACAAGTAATGCCTCCAAATCTATAAGGTAAACACTACAGTTGCTAACTCAAGATCATGGGTGGGGTAATTCTTCTCATGGAGCTTAAGTTGTCTAGAGACATAGGCTATGACCTTACCTCTCTGCATGAGGACACAACCCAAACCTACTCTGGATGCATCATAGTATACAACAAATCTATCTGAATTATCTGGTATAGTCAAAACTGGGGCTGAGATGAGTCGAGTCTTCAACTCCTGAAAACTCTTCTCACAGGAATCTAACCACTGAAACTTGACTTTCTTCTGAGTCAATATGGACATGAGGGATGCAATAGATGAGAACCTTTTAACAAACCAATGGTAATAGCCAGCTAAACCCAAGAAGCTCCTGATATCTGATAGAGAAATAGGTCTAGGCCAGTTTCTCACAGCTTTAGTATTTTGAGGGTCAACTCTAATTCCATCATCGAAAACAATATGACTAAGAAATGCTACTGACCTTAGCCAAAATTTACACTTACTAAATTTGGCAAATAATTGATGAGTTTTGAGAGTCTGGAGTATGATTCTGAGGTAATTTGTGTGATCATTCTCACTACGGGAATAGACAATAATGTCATCGATGAAGACTATAATGAACATATCCAATCGGAAAGCTATTTTTGGAATGTCACATTCCCTAACTCTGAGCTGATGATAGCCTTATCTGAGGTCTATCTTAGAAAAGTAACTAGCACATTGAAGTTGGTCAAATAAGTCATCTATTCTAGGAAGTGGATATTTATTTTTAACTGTGACTTTGTTCAACTATCGGTAATCTATACATATTTTAGGGGAATCGTCTTTATTACGCACGAATAAGACTCGTGCACCCCACAGGGAAACACTAGGTCCGATGAACCCCTTGTCTAATAGGTCCTTTAACTATTCTTTTAACTCTTTGAGTATTGATGGAGCCATTCTATATGTTGGAATAGATATAGGCTAAGTGTCTGGAAGAAGGTCTATTCTGAAGTTAATTTCCCTTTTGGGAAGAACTCCGGGAAGATCTTTGGGAATCACATCTGAGAATTCATTTGCTACTGGAACTGACTCAAGACTGCGAGTCTCTAAAATAGAGTCATTGACTCGCACAAGATGATAGACGTATCCCTTGGATATCATTTTCCTCGCTCTAAGGCATGAAATCTATAGAATCTTAAGTGTTGTAGTACTACCGCTCCACTTAAGGACCTATTCATTTGGAAATTGAAAATGAACAATTTTTTTCTATAATCAACTGAGGTATAGCATAAATGGAGTCAATCTATGCAAAGAATGACATCAAAATCTACTATCTCTAGCTCTACAAGGTCTGCTGAAGTAACTTTCTGAGATATCATAACCGGACAGTTCCTGTATACCCGTCGGGTTATGATAGATTTACCCACTGGGGTACAAACTAAGAAAGGCTCTACTAGGAGTTCTAGACTAACTCTGAAGTTAACGGCTATATAAGGAGTTATGAAAGATAAAGAATCTCCTTGATCTAGCAAGGCATAAATATGTAAATAAAATATTTGCAACGTACCAGTGACCACATCAAAAGAATTTTCCTGATCTTTTCTGGACTGAAGTGCATAAATTCTATTTGGTCATTGCCCATTAATGGCATTAGAAGCGACACCCTGCTAATTCGGGCGACTGACCCGAGCTGGGGGATGATTATAGTAACCTCGAGAACCTGACTGAGGATAATCTCTAATTCTATGGCTTGGTTTGGCACACCTAATACAAATATCATGGCCAGCTCTGCAGACACCCTGGTAGTTTTTGCCATATTTCTGACAAAAAGGATTTATTCGAGCACTGCTGAAACTACCATAAGATTTAGAGCCTGGCGCCCTATCTGTGTTACCATTTTTGAACTTAGGGACTGGAGCACTGGCTGAGGACGGTGCTGGAACTAAATATTTTTGGTAAAACTGAGAATGATTACTACTTCTGAGTTAAGCTGAGTGAAATTAAAGCTACCTATCCTAGCTCTCTTGTTCTCCCTCTCTCTCTCCTTATTCTTAGCCTTTTCTATCTTCTAAGCATGGACCATGAGCTTGGATATGTCCATCTCTTTAATCAACATCATAGTTCTGCACTCCTTAACCACACTTTCTATACCCCAGATATGAACTTGATCATTTTGGACCTACTGTCTTCGACAACATGGGGAGCATACCTGGATAACTGAGTAAACTTAAGGGAATACTCTTTCACACTTATACTACCTTGCCTGATATTGATGAACTCTAACACTTTGGCTTCTCTCAGCTCTAAGGGAAAGAATCTATCTAGAAAAGCAGTAGCAAACTCTTTCCCCTTTATGGTCTTTGCATCTGTACCCCTGTCTACTTTCTACTACTTAAACCATGTATAAGCTACATATTGTAGCTGGTAGGCATCTAACTTAGACCTCTCACTGGATGTCATCCCCATGATATCTGTGACTTTTTAAACCTGATCGAGAAACTTCTTTGGATTCTCTTCTAACTTAGATCCTGAGAATAAGGGAGGATTCATTCAGGTGAATTCTCGAATCCTGGCTATAGTAGCATTGGACACTGGGTTATCTTGAACAACAGTGGGTCATTCGTTTTAAGCTACTACAGAATTGGATAAAGTGGTAAATGTAACTCTGAATTCTGCATGGGAGACATGCTTATTTAGGGGATCTGCATGAACGGTCTGAGGTGTTGACTGATTTCTGCTCTTTTTTCCATTAGTCTTTTTGTGAGGCATATTCTCTAAACTAAAGGAAAAAATGAATTAGATAGAGAGTTTAACTTAAGCTCATGCTCATTTGCATGACATGAATACTGAAAGAAGGAAGACTTTTCCTAAAAACTTCTCATAGCCTCTTGTCCATAAGTATAGCGTGCTACATACACATATACAAGACTCTAGTAGACATGATTTTTAGACTCCCTAGGATTCTGTTGAAACTTAGGCTCTGATATCAAGTTTGTAATACCCCGAGTCTGTACCCAGGATACTATATGGTGCTTACGACCCTGAAGGACCACAAGCTAACCCGTAACTGATATCTGTTGTGAGCACTGAATACTAATACTAAAAATAATGTAGAAAATAGGCTAAATTGCCATAAGGTTCAAAATCTAAATTCTGATAAAGAATATCAACTGTAATAATAATCTACAAAACTGAATACTATCTGATAGTCTAGTCTGAAAAGCCTCTAACTAAACAGTCTGAATGTGGAGTTAATGGGATAAGCCCCCAACTAACTCCAATTACTAAAATACTGACACTACTGAAAATACTAAAATAACTGTATATCCTCGATAGATGAGGACTCACTATTGAATCTGACACTACTGGCTAAATCTAAATCTGTCTATGCATGGTCAGGAACCTAAGAATCCGAACCTATGATATGAGACATCATAACACAAAGAAAGAGTATGAGTTAGTACGTGGAATATACTGATATTCTAGATGAGGTAAGGCTGAATACAAGGGTTCATACGCATGAATAATAACTAATTGAATAATATAGAGTAACTAAGTATGAGAGTACATAGATAACTGAAACTGCTGTAAATACTGAGTATGCAATACTGTGCATATACTTGTATACTATAACTAAGCTTTTACTGAAGCTGAGTTTTGTGTTTTGATAACTGAATAACTGATATATGAGATTACTAATAACTGAGTTACTAAAACTGACTGATTGTATCTGACAGTCCTGATTCTATAGAACTGAACTGAGTTCTATACTGAGACTAAAATTGAAACTATAGGAAGTAATCATCTAACCTACATGCCCCAAATAAGATAACTGGGGTCCAACCTGTAACCCAGTTAGAAAGGTGTTAGTACCGTGCCATGGGTAAACTCAACTAAAGAGTTACCCTATTCTAGTAGGTAATCTAATGATAATGTTGGTACCTTCATCTGGCAGGTTAAAACACCTCATCAACCCCCAACTAGAAGGTTGATGTCTCAACCTACGCTGGCTATGTAGTTTTGGAATGTAAGGATTGCTTCTAAGGATCACACCCTCTATTGGAAGGTGAGCCCCCATCCTTGGGTTCACTCGGTACTGAATCCTACTCCCAATATAATAGACACTGAATTAATTATACTAAGCTGAACTAGACTAATACTGAGTTCTATAACTGATTGAGTTTACTGAGTTCTGTAACTGACTGAGTACTACTATTTCATATTATGACTGAGACTATTCTATAACTACTGTAGCTCTAGGTAAACAACTAGATTTTTAGATATTGAATACCCCTAGGACTCGATAGCATAAAAGTAAAGGATAGATGATCTTGAAAAGCATAACAATGTCCACTTGTTCATAATTCATTCATAGAGATATTTTATCAAACACTTGTGGGGCATAAACTTGTACATATGCTAGCATATCATGATTTCACCATTTAATTCACATGGACATTCCATCAAACACACGGGGAGCATAACTTAATGTATATAATCATGGACAACATGTAAACATTGTAACTACAACACCCAAACTTGCAAATTTAAGAATTATAACATGGGAATTACACAATTCAATATACATGCTATTTCAATTTCATGGAATCTATAGTTAATCATGGATTGAAACTCAATTAATGTCATAAACATGAATACAATCTTATTTCAAGCATATAAATCATGAATCAATAATCTTGTAGTTTTAAAAATAGATTCTTGGACTTTATGGGTGAAATGAACCCATAGATGAACACCTAACATACCTGAATTGATAAGTTCTTGGTGTTCTTGGCGAGCTTCTTGAGATTTACTCTTGATTGCTTGAATATTAGGGTTTGCTAATTGAGAGAGAAAGCTTTTAATTTGGGGAAGAATGAGTGAATAATGATGTAACTAGGTTAATTAGGGGTAAATTTCGTGTTAAAGGCTGATTTGGGTCATGGTAAAATACCCAATTACCCCTGGAAAAAAATTTAAACATCGTCACTAAAAATTCCTTATTTGGGCCCTTGGCGCGAGTGGCGCTATTTTACCGTGTCACTCGAAACTGACAACTAGGATAATGGCTAGTGGCGTGATGCGGTGGAATCCTGTTACCACGCTGGATATGAATTTGGGACTCGTCGCGACGCGGTGAAATCGCGTGGCTTTATTAGAAAAGGACAATTATGAATTGGGTGTATAGTCCGATGTACCAATATCGTAGAGCAACAATAGAATTTGACAACTGCTATTTGGCTGGTCTCCGCGACACGGTGAAGTGCCTGTTGGGATACTACTTTAAAAAATATGCTATAACTTTTCATCCGGATATCAGATTTGGGTGAATTTTGTATCGTTGGAAAGATGAATGAATTTCCTACGTAGTGATAAGCTCTAAACTTAAAAATACTGGCTATTTTAAAAATTTTATATAGAGTAACTCATGTACTAAAAGTTAAATTAAGGTAGGGAAATATAGGGTATTACAATTTGATAGGAGCTGGGTCTTCTTTATCTCAGGATATTAACCATATGAGGTCCACAAAAAAACATGTATTATGAATTATGGAGGTGGCGGTAAGAGTCTATATCATCAGTATAATGCTATTGGTATTCCATTTAGGAGTGAGGATCCTCCCAGCAGAGGTTAGTTTCATGTGTAGCCCATCAATTCTATGTATATGTATTTTAGACTATATGTGGCTCTCAAATCAATCATGATGATCACAATGGGCAGAGTTCTTGTCATACCTTGAAAAGTATTCGATATAGGGCGTTAGGCTATGATGGCTATTTTGGATTACTAAGAACAATACCTCAAGGTATTTTAGGATCATGTCGTGGTTGTAGTGACATTAAACATTGATTTAGAGAGTGCCCCAGACATGAGTTGGTTGCTCATACAGAGTTAACATGTGTTCCCCACCAACCTAGGGCTCTTGATGTGTGTTATGATTGTGGGAAAAGTGGTCATCTTAGTAGGGTATACCCCCAGCATTGGTTGGTCTACTAGTTAGGGTCAGTCTATTTCTTGATAGGTTAGGGCTTCAGGGGTTTGCTATGACTATCTAGAGAATGTCCCCAATATGAGATTATAAGTTCTCCAGCTTATCCAGATTAGCTTCAAAGTGTGCTGGCACCTTTAGTTAGAAAAAGTGTACTTAGTGTCTTGGTTGGTGATGTAGACACTTAGTCCAAGCTTGGACCTTCTTAGATTCATTCTCCTTCGGACACATTAGGCATGTGACTTTGAATTCCATCATGAGAGATGCGCCTTTTATTTCCTGAATTTACCTTTTCTTTTGAGTGTATTGGGATTTTCATATCTATTGATAATTGTATGTCTCGGTAGGTTTATATTAGTTATTGTGTGCCTTGGTATGGGTCATGAGTATATCACTACCCTCATAGATGATTTTTTTAGTAGCGTATAGAGTGGATCAATATTGATATTTCCTTGGGGTGTACTATTTGGGTTTGAGTCCCATTTATCATGGCATATTAGCCTTTTTATGGCCCTATTGGTACTTTCTATTGATTTTCATTTTTAGTATGACCTGCTCTTTATATTGATGTTTATATTATTGTTCTTATTATTGTCATTGTTTGATGTTGATTGATCCACGTTTGGTAGATGACTAGACCTGTATTATCTAGTTAGAATTCTCTTCCTCATGGTTCTTATTCATGGTCTATGTGACTATCTCGGTAAGATGGGTTTCCTCTCTTATAGCGAGGTGAGGTTGGTCACTTTCCTCTTTTGTTGGTAAAGCTAGATCCATTATTAAGTGGATTATAGTTGTGTAGGTAAGTTGGCCTTCTGTTTTTTTGTTATGGTTCTAGAGTTGGCAATTTAGTTAGCTAACCCATTTTTGAGGTTGACTAGTTTGGGATCCATTCTTTCGATTTGACTAGTTCATCGTCCAATAGTGATCTTAGGTAATCTTTCCTATGATCACTTCTTAAGTGGGTAAATAGGGTATTTGTTGCTAAGATGGAGTAGTGGATTGACTAGTTCTGACTAAGGTTGCATCTCTGTAAGTTACTTAAGTTTTGGTTATCACTAGTACGGTTTGCAGCCATGGTGAGTTCTTAGGTATACTTTAGTGGTTCATGTCCTCCAGCGGATATACAGTTGATTGCTTGTGCTTTCATCCGGTGATTCATCCTCTATTATGATATTGTTCTTTAGCTATATTTCAGCTATGGCTTTGGCATGATCCCATAGGGGGTATGCAATATCTTGGATAGTGAGGGTGAGTTGGGTATTTTCCTTCGGATTGGACTTGTTGGCTACCATTGGATATAACATCTTGGAATAATAGCTTGAGGGTTATGATAGATTTGGACTGTGGGTGTTTATCCATTTTTAGGGATTGGTATGGATAGTTGAGATCTAGTAGTTCATCCTTGGTATCGAGATTCAGTTGGAAATTGTATAACTTAGATGCACCCTTTGTTTCTAGATGTGGCTCAGTTGGGGTTTCATCCATAGTCTGGCTAAGCTTACTTTGTGCTTACCCATTCGGTCTTCTTCAGTTTGGATTGATTGGGGTTGATAGATGTTCTGATGGTGGCCTGTTGGCACTTGAGGATGGTTTCTTCCGCCCTTGACCTTGATTTTTAGTTTTGTCAAAATCTTAGGTTATCTACTCAGCGAGAGTAGTATACTCGAGTTGGTTTCCACATGGCTTCATCCTCAATTAATGGGATATCCTAGAGCAAATTATTTCATGGTGAGTGTGTATGCACCGTACTACTAGCTATCAGTTTCGGGAGTTATCAGACCGGTTATAGCACTGGTATAGATTGCAGACCTTGGTTATCTATATTTGTGTGCCTAAGTAACACCTTATAGTCTTATGCTCGTGCTTGCCATTATGGATTTTTAATGGATCACTTCAGTTCTTCGAGGTTAGTGTGATGGAGTTGCGTGGTCAGGACTTGGGTGACCTTCTTTTTGGTTTAGAGTGGATAACAGGTTTGGAAAGGCAAAGAAAAGTTGTAGTTAGATATTAGATTTGGTTGCTTGAGTCATGCCTTAGCTTGCCTTTAGCTTTGATAAATTTTTGCTTGGTTCTACTGGTATCAGTATGGTATCAATGTGTTGTGACTTGGATTTATGTGTGTTAACCTTTCTCAGTTTTATTGGAGGTCAGTTGATTGTTGAGAAGTGAAGTAAGGAAGTTGGTTGAAAAAGGGATACCTATGGTAAAATCCCTTGGAAGCATTGTTTTATCATAGAGGTTATCTGGGAAGTCTTGCTTGGAGTATGCAAACCTAGCACCTCATCCCTTCGAGCTTTTATGATCCACCTATCTGTTGTCTTTCGCAGATGAAAGTCCTTTTAGTAGTAAATATTATAATAACCCTCTAGGTTATTTCCTCGATTTATGTGCATTTTTGGTATCTTGAGCCTTCTCATATTGGCTATAAATTATTTATGACTTGCCAAAACTAT
Organism: Capsicum annuum; assembly: GCF_002878395.1. Lineage (NCBI taxonomy): Eukaryota > Viridiplantae > Streptophyta > Magnoliopsida > Solanales > Solanaceae > Capsicum > Capsicum annuum. The sequence goes on from NC_061118.1 coordinate 142,609,188, forward strand.
TGGTTTGTTTATTAAACAATTTATTTGGGTTTTAGGCTCATTTTACTATTTTGGAGTTTTCGCTGTTTAGGATTTGGTCTCGGACCAAATCTCCTAGTAAATGACACCAGATGAGAGTTCTAATAGTGCCATAGGCTTTGAAATGCTAGTTTTATGCTAGGGGACCCTTGGTTCAGGTCTCGAGGCTTTCAAATTTATTTTGGGGTTATTGAGTAGGTTATATGAAAATAGAACTGTAGATGTGGACCCTACACTTTGTCAAAATAATCTTGAATGCAAGTTCTGATGATTCCATTGAGTTTGAAACATCAAATTTGGTATGGTAACATAGTTTATTTGGACGCATGGGGTTGTGAATGAATTCCGAGCATTCGATTGAAGTTTATCTTAATACATAGCAAAATCTGGTAGCTAATGTGACTGTTTTAGCGCTCATGGAGCCGCTTTAGCACCCATGAGTTTCTAAATCGGTCTTAGCAATTTGGCTAAGGATTGCTTTAGCGGCAAGGGGGCTACTTAAGAGGACCCCTCTTTAGTGTAAGGGTGTCTGCTTTAGCGGTACCCGCACCAAGATGCCAAATTGCTTTAGCGCCAAGGTATCCACTTTAGTGGCACCTGGGGTCTTTTAAATCCCCTCTTCTTCACCCGATTCTCTATCATTTCTTTCACCATTTTCACACCAATTTGAGAGCTCAAAGAGAGGAAAGTGGGGAATCATCCATTGATGCTAAGGAAAGCTAGCCTGATGGCCCTTTTCATTTCCCATCAATTTCCATCCTAATTCGTGGTAAATTCTTAGAAATTAGGCCCTGAAATCCCTAAACTTAAGGGGCTAATTTGGGCCCCAATTCTTGCATCATTTGTGCTCAACTTTTGAGCACATATTTCTTGTCCTTCAAGGGACCTTATGTCAGATTCAATTTTGGATTCCGTTTGCGGGTTTTATGGGCCCATTCTTGACTCAAATTCTTTCCTACACTTAATATTGTAATATGGGTCTCATTTTACCCCTTATGACATGTAGATTAGTTTTGATAGTGTGGCAATATTTCAGGTTCATGGGGTAAAGATGGACAATTTGTGGGCGATTCAAAGACATATGCTTCGGCATCAAGGTAGGCTTCTATCTACACTTTTTCATGATATAGTGTATTATATATATTGCATATTAGGTACGAACGTTAGGATATAATTATAGGTAGATTTCTATGACTTAGCCTAATATAGAAGAATTGGGATAAAAGGGTAATTCAACCCTTAAAGTGAAATACTTATCGTGCCCTTAGGACCCTATTACTCTAGGTTATGTGCATGTTAGACAAAGTTGAGGCTAAGCACCCCTTAGTTTAAGGTTTACTACTTGACTCGATGAATTAGCATGATTTTTTGGATTATGATATCATGGTTATGCTGATGGTATATTATTGAGCCCAAGGATGTGATAATGATATTGTTGGACTCCGAGTGTGTGAATTATCCTTGTAAAGGACATTGCCATAGTTTATGGACGTTTAGATGCTTATAATTGTATTGTCTGGATACTGGTGATGTTATGCATAGATTCGATAGATTAATGCTCACTTAATGGTATGATTCCAACAAAAAATATGATTTTACTTCTGTTTTCCTAAAAAGAGATTTAGTTCCACCTTTCAGTTTAAAACAAGTTCTTTTATAATGGGATCTTACCATCTTAATAAATAATTTATGAGATTTTGAGACAAAAAATAATGTTTTAGATATTTGATCAAGATAGATACGGTCCATGATTTTACTTCTACTATTTACCTCAGTCGAGAGAGATTCTGACTCTTTCTACACTCCATGATGATTTAGTCCCAGAGTTTACTCTGGGCAAAGCATTTACAGACTTACACCATTTCAGTTTTGTTTCATATCCATGCATTTACTATATATAAATCTCTCCAATAGTCAAAGGAGTTGATTATTGATGATGATAATTATTGAAAATCCTGGATTGAGACCAGGTCGGTGTATACGGATATTTCTGAACTCTTTAGCGGTCCCTTCACCCGCGACCCATCGTATTAAAAAAGAGAGGTCGTCGTAGATCCTGCCTTTGCGAGCTGTCAAGTTGGAAGAGGTGTATACACTGAGTTACATAATGGCACTTGGATTGGTTATAGTATTGTGGATTTACTTTGCATTCATTCTTGCATGCACATTGCCTATCACAAATATGTTATTTGGTTCCTATATCTATCTGCCTTATGGGAGGGTTGCATAGGTATAGGTTATGAGTGCGGCTTGCTGTGTGCTTTTTGGACCTTCCAGGTTATGGGGCTCAGTTTAGGTATTATTTTTCCAGACTAGCCAGTTACTTTATTATTATTATTATTATTATTATTATTATTATTATTATTATTATTCTGAGTTTATGACAGGTTGATTGTGGACTGATACTGAGATTCAAGGTATGATTCTAATTTTTTTATCTTACGGTTATTTTATTTATTTTACGATTATTTTGTTATTGATAATTACCTCATAATTAGACTTTTGGACTAGGGACCCTGATTATAGTAGCACTAGTTCCTAATATGATTAGGAGTCCTTAAGGTGCCAGTATGACTACTTTAGGCTGTACGTTGATTTAGTCCTGTTTATGTGTGTTTGTATATATATATATATATATATATATGTAGCTATGATACTACCATATATTCCTCTTTTCCTTCATTTATTTATATTGTATATCCATTCCTTGGCCTTGTATACTACTATATATCCTTCTTCTACTCTTCATTTGTATATTGGCTAGCGATATACGGTATAATACTTTAGTTTTTGATTATGGCTAGAATAGGATAGGTTATTCTTATTGTCTTCTTAGTTTTATTAGGTTGGTTTCCTAGATATTTGGGTGTATTTTACATTCCTGCTTGCATGTTATTTATACATTATCTTTGGAGCTTAGTCAGTAGTTGCCTACTGAATACCATGAGTTGGTACTCATACTACACATCTATAGCCCGTGGATCATAGTACGGGTTCTCACCGCTGTTGTGTGCATTGTGTGGAGCAGCTATGGTTCAGAGATTTAGGGTGAGCTCCTGGAGCTCAGAGTATTACTATTCTCCCTCTTATGAATTATATTGATCTCTGTGTTGTATTATGAGATGGGTTGTACCAGTATATTCATTTAGTATTCCACTGGTATTCTTATTATGTTAGAAGCTCTTGTACTGATTCCACTAGGTTTTGAATATATATATAAAAGTCTTCTATTACATTCATTTCGCTACTTTCGTTCATTTCTCTTAGTAGTCTATTACTAGCAGTTTTAGATTATGGGTTGGCTTACCAACTGGTAGGTTATAATAGGTGCCATCATAACTTGAGAAATCGGATTCTAACATTTCATTGCCATCCAATGAGTTTGACTGTGATCATTGTACCGACTCAATTTACTATTATCACATACTATGTCTGGTCGCGTAAAATTAATAATATACATCAAACTTCTCAACACTCTTGCATACTTTAATTGTGAGTCACTTAACCTTCATTTTTTCAAAGTGTAAAGCTCATATCCAACAGTGTCTTGGCAATATTGAAATTCAAATAACTAAACTTGCCAGGTACCTTTTCAATGTAATAAGACTATGACGATGCTAACCCTTGTGGATTCCTATGAATTCTTATCGTTAAGATCACATTAGAAATTCCAAGATCTTTTATAGTAAACTTGCTCTCAAGAATTCATTTTATAGCATTTATGTCTGAAATATCTCTACTAATGATAAACATGTCATCCACATGCAAACAAATAATGTCTGTGTAATTTGCAGTGTCTTTAATGTAAACACATTTATCACACTAATTTACCTTGAATTTGTTTACCAATATAGTTTGGTCAAATTTCACATGTCACAGTTTGGGTGCTTGCTTTAGTTCATATATTAACTTAACAAGTTTGCACACTTTTCTTTCTTTATCATGAACCACAAAATCCTCGGGTTGTTCTATGTAAATTTTCCCTCCAATTCTCTATTTAAGAAAGTTTTTTATATTCATTTGATGAATTTCCAGATCATATACCAAGCTAATGTAACAACACCCGAATAGACATTATCCTTGTAACTGACGCGTGTGTGTTGAAATAATAAAGACCTTTGTCTAAACCCTTCACAACAAGTCTTGTCTTGTATTTTTCAATAGTACACTCAACTTTTATTTTTATTTTGAAGATCCATTTAGAACCTAAAGGTTTATTTCTAGGAGAAAAATAAACCCATTTCCAAGTATGATTGCTCAAGATTGAATCAATCTCACTATTGACTGTCTCTTTTCAAAAGGATGAGTCCACAGATGAAATAACTTTTTTAAATGTTTAAGTCATATTTTCAAGAAGAAATGTTACAGAATCTTATCCAAATAAAGTCTACATTCTTTGTTGCTGCCTGTGCCTTGAATTCTCTTCATTAAGTACATTATCATTTGGTACATTCTTAGGTCATTTAAATCCTTCACTCGATAGCTCATGTCCAGTCATTATGGATAAATGTGTTTACAAAACTTAGCATTATTAGATTCAATTATCGTATTATCATGGATATTTGGATGTTTATGAATAAAAAATCAACATGCTTTACTGGTCGTAATATATTCGATGAAAACATAGTCCACAGTCTTTGGTCTTATTTTCACCTTTTAAGGTATAGAAACTTGGACTTTGGCTAAACACTCCCATTCGTTGAATAAGACCAAAAACAGTGGACTATGTTTTCCCCCCACAAATTTTGTGGTAAACTTGAACTTATAAGTAGGTATTCATTATTTTTTTTCAACGTTTGATATTTTCTTTATACAATTTCATTCGATTAATGTGAATATGAGGTAGTAGTTTAATGGATAATTTTATTTTCCAAACATATTTCTGCAAAAGCAGATTCATACTCTCTACTCCTATCACTTCTAAATATTTTAATCTTTTTATCTAACTAATTTTTAACTTTCGTTTTATATTGCCTAAATGCTTCTATTGCTTGATTCTTACTATTCAGTAAATAAACATAATTGTGTCTAGTACATTCATCAATAAAAGTTATGAAATACTTTTTTTCATTGCGAGATGATGTTGAATTCATATCATAAATGTCTGTATGAATTAAGTTTAAGGGATTGAAATTCCTTTCAACAGACTTATATGGATGCTTAGCATCCCGATTCAATACATGTTTGAAATTCAGATTTATTACATTCAAAGTTAGGCAACACTTCTAAACTAATCAGTTTTTGCAAGGTTTTATAATTGACATGTCCTAAACGATTATGCCATAAACTATTTGACTCAAACAAGTAAGAAGAGGCCTCAACTTTATTCATTTCAATAACCATTACATCAAGTTTGAAAAGGCCCTCATTGAGGTATCCATTTCCTACATACATTTCATTCTTGCTTATTACAATTTTCCCAAGTCAAACATACACTTATACCTATTTTTAATGAGAAGTGTTGTCGAAACTAAGTTCTTCCTAATAGTAAAAATATGGAGAACATTGTTGAGAGTTAATACGTTGTCAAAAGTCATTTTTATGAATATCTTTCCACTTTCTTCAACCTTAGCCGTTGTAGTATTTCCAATGAAGATCACTTCTTCGGGACCAACGGTATCATAAGTAGCGAAAGCTTTTTTATCTGCACAAACATGTCGAATGACTCCTGAATCAAACGATCATTCATTTGGATTTCCAACTAGATTGCGTACATTATAACACATATGTTTTCAATCTTTTCAGTTGTTTCCACCATGTTTATTCAATTTCGTTCTTATTCTTCTTCTAAACTTGACTATTTAGAGCTTTGTGTCCAACTTCACTCCAACTGTAGCACTTGCTTTTAAACCTTTTTTTTTTCTGCTCTTTCTCTTGACCAGAAGACTTCTTCATCTTCTTATTATGTATAGCATTATCTTTAACAAGATTTGCACACATCTTGTCGGGTTTCTCACATAACTTATTGTCCTCTTCTATCTTGAGATGAATCACAAGATCTTCCAAATCAGAAGTTGATTTTCAAACATTTCTTTTTCAGGAACATAAGGAGCTCCACTTGTGAACCTTTGTATTTCAAATTTGATTAGCCAAAAGAGCATTATTTTTTGTCATCCTTTGAAGTTCACACCAATTTTTTTTATTTCTTTCTTGTTGCCATTGCTGGAACAATATCAAAACAACTTTATGACATAATATTGTTTGCCATTGGAATAATACCATTCACAACTGAATCAATTTATTGTTCAGTTTGGTTCGTCATTTTTCAGCCAATCTTTGACAAACAATCTAGTATTTTAGAATACTAACAATAAAAACTCAATCTTTAAACAACTTATTCTTAATCAACGATAGAGTTTCTATGTCTTTAAATTGCCAATCGAATGAACCTTAAAACCTGTCAAAGATTTTATCTTTTTCAAATCATAATTAAGTTCAAACAGAGTATAAAATCATAGGTTTTAATCTCCAGAAATCAATACCAAGAGTTTAACGAATTGGTGAAGTTTATGTATTCTTCGAACAGAATTCTCAATCTAATTTCTCGATGAATTTTTATATTCATCTAACCGAGGGAGTAGAAATTAAAAAATTTTAGTCTCCATAAAATTAGACCCAATACTGATTAATCAATTACTTGATTTATAAATGATGATTTTTTTTCACTAAACAAGCACAAAAATAAATATTTTTATAATTTTCTTAAGATTATTATTCTTCAGGTTTAGTAAATCTGTATTTTACAACAAGAATTTCAAACACATGTTTAAACTAAATTATGAACAATAAAATGAATTTTCAACTCTGTATTTACAACTTTAAACTTTTAACAATAAGTTCAATCCAATTCATGAACAATAAAAAATGAAGTTAAACTATTTTATGAAAAATAAGTAAAATTAAACATTTAGAAAGAGATGAAGATTGAAAGACTCAAGTACATGAAATTTATAGTGTGTTTTTAAGAAAATATATCCTCCTAGAAAAAATGAATCACTTCGATGGAATAGTTGTACCTCAAAGTTTGTTGAACAATGAACGCACTCAACAATAGCAAATCACACTAGATTTTTTCGAGGAAGAAGAGTGTTTTTACTTTTAAAATTTTATGTATGTATCTGAGAAAAAAATAAGGTATTTATAATCATTAAGGTGTAGCTTCATGAAGAGAAGCAAGAGTTCAAAAAAGTGCATCTCTTCATAACAATGCAACTATTTGAAAAAAGTGCAACTCTTCGAAAAAGTCGCATCCCATTGGAAAGGTATAACCATCCAAACTAAAAAGCTGCTTATTCAAATTGCATCTTTTCTCTTGGTGTTTTTTTGAAAAAAAGTATATATTCATTTTTCATTCACACTTCTTTAAAACCTAACATATACTAGATCTATCCCATATTAGTTGGTCATATTTATTAAGATAATATTGTATTTTATTCATTGGACCAGGTTGATTCACCCATTTCATCTTTCGCCTGCTGCAGTATATGAATTGAGCTAGCCTCAACATTATTCGATAATGGACTACATAGCTTGGGTGTGTCTTAATATGTTGATTTCATCCCAACTTTAACAAACCATTGTACATATTATTTTATTTTTTTTGTACACCGTAGATAATTTTTTTGTATATTCTTATTAAGTAGTATTTTCTACCTTATTTAGAAATGTATCCCCTTATTTATTTTGTACCTT